>NC_135812.1:35307889-35500136 GCF_964213995.1 Mustelus asterias
CTGCTCAGAGTTTCAGGATTTTGACCCAATGTTGATAATGAAGAAATAATAATTCTGTCAAAGCTCGGATGGTGTGTGATGGGGTTTTCGTGCATCGTGCTTCTAGGTGGTGGAGATCTTGGGTCTGTGAGGGATGCTGCCAAAGCAGCATGGCAATTTCCTGTAGATAATACATCAGTGGAACATTGGTGAATTTTTAGACCCAAGGTGAAGTCTGATTTGTACTAGATGGTACAAATCCACCCACATCTGCTCCTGTCTGTGCCGAGTTTGGGTACAGCCCAAATGAAAAATTCAGGCCTCTGTGGTGAATGAGGCTTTGGGAATGGTGAAGCTGGCCACTTGAAGCAGAATATGAACCTCTGTTCTCGTGGCATATGGTGCTGCTGCACCCATCTAAGCAAGTGGAGACTATTCTATTGGACTCCTGATTTATGGCCAGGATTTAACGTACAAAGTTCAGCGACACACCTGAAATAAAATTGTGCGAGAAGACATTGGGCACGCATCCTGAAATCATCGTACCCCTGCACGATATTTCACTTGTGTGTGTGCAAATTGAAGCCCACCTACAGAAAATCAAGAAGCCAATTGGAAAATCCAATTGAGTGTCTGGTCAGTGGTGACCTCCAGCTTTTGATGATCAGGCCTTGAAGTTTGTGTAGCCATTGAATGTAGAGAATGTCTCTTGTTGCAGATGGGCATTGCCTGGCACTTGTATGACAGAAATGTTAATTGCCTGCGTTTCTATATGCTGCAAGATGTGGATGACTTCATAGAGCTGAGCACTGTGCAATCATCAACAAATAGTTTGCTTCTGATAACAAAGAGAAGGTCAATGTTGTAGTACAAAAGATGGTTGGGCCCTGAAGGCTGCCCTATTAATATCTCCATGCAACTACGTTATGTAAGAGGCTGGGAATATTTATATAGTCACCAGGATTTGAGAGTATTGGTTTGTGTTGAAGATTAATGCATGATGGGCAAGGCCTGTGGCTATGTGCATTATATGTTAATACTTTAATATTTGTAACTTAATGTAATCTATCTTCTATAATCAACATGTAGCCCAATGATTAAAAGAATATGTAAAATCTGAGAGTTAATAAGTATTAAAGAAAATGTCTGCAAAGTGCTGAGTCCTGCATTCCAAGTTATTAAAATTCCGCTGACCTCCTGTAATACAAGTATTTTTCTGTATTCAGATTATATAATTAATTGTGTATTAGTTTTGTTTTACTGGATGTGAAACGTGCTGCTGGGGCTGATCAGCATTTGTTGAGCGAATACTACTGGACAAGGCAGATTCCAGTGCGTAGCCTGGCTCAAAATATCAAAACTTTTATTTTTAAATTGTGAAGGGCAGTTACTGAATACATTCACAGGAGTATGTTAGTGTACTTTTAACACACACAACAAATGTTTATTAAATAAAAAAATGAACTATATTACGTTAGACAAAAGGGTTGGAAAGATTTCGATACAAACAGCAGTAAATGAGTCAAATCTCACACTTTTTTCACCCCAACTATACCTTTACAGATGCATGCAACTTTGTCAAGATAACACAATATGATGATATCCATCTTATACTCTGCAGTATGTGGTATATATGCATTAATAAGTGAACTGTGATCGGAGACACACACCCTAAAATGCATGATAGATGCAAAGCAGATTCCATTGATTTCTCAACAACCTCCAAGCCACCTGGAGGTCTCACTGAAATTGTCTTTCTCACGAAGCTTCCAATTTCCACGCTCGAAGAACTTGGCTTGGAATTCTCTCTCAAACATCATTGCCACTCTGACGTCTTCAACAAGAATCCACCTCCAGAGTTTCCATCACTCTTTCTGATGTTCTTTCCCCTGGATCTTTGCGTACACTCAAGCTCTACCTTCCAAACACAATATTTGGCTCTGCCAAGCATAACACCACTGCTCTATAGACCCCTGGTGTGGAATCACCAACCTTTGGCTGCCTCATTGGATCATCTTGCTTATCTTAAGCCCACTTTACCTTAAATCTGATCTCTGCAGCAGTGTTCTCTCTAATTTTGAGTCAATTTCGCTACTCACTTTTAACTTAACAGGGCTTGTTTCAGATCTCTTCCCCCCCCCCCGATTGAGGACTTATTTGTTTGAGACCCTCTCCCTGACCCCATCCCTGTGTCCTGCTCCTTGGCTAACTTCTGGTGCTCCCTTTCACCTGAGCTCCAATTTTGTGCAGTTTCACTTTTCCTTTTTTTCAGGTGCACAAGACCAGTGGCGAGTTATATAAAAAAAAGAACTATGCATGTATGCTGGGCTGGTTTATGGCCTAATCAGCAACCTGCATGTGTGGCCATTATTCGGCCGATGCATGCCCAGAAGACCCAAAGATTAAAAAGAACACAGAATGGCTGCGCTTATGCAGTTTACGGTTGGCACATACATTGAAACTTCAAAGCCCACTAGGAACTGGTGTTTCTAGCCTCCGACTACTGATTTTAAAAGATAAATTTTTTTTTTCTGTCTTTTGTTTCGGGGTTCATCACAACTTTGCTCTCAAAAGAATGAAAGCTCCATTACAGTGAACGTTTGTTTCTTCACAATTGCTTTAAACCTTTACAAGAACTTCTAACAACTTATCGCATATTATCCAAATAAACCTTTCATCTTGTTTCATAACTACACGTCTTATTGTACAATTACAAAGGTTTGACCAAATCCAAGTCAATAAATGTAACAAGGAATAGCAGAGTTTACATATCTTAAGAATTATCATAACTCAGTGCTTGTTTCTTTTTTCTCTTATTCCCAGCCTTTAACTTGGCAACAAATGTTTTATTTGAGTTCACAGTGCAGTCGCCATTTTCATTGGCTATTGACCATCTTCCAGCTCACTTTCCTAACTCCGATGTGGTAAATTCTCATTTTAATTTAAGGTCAAAATGGCATTTTACGTGTTAACAATGCATTTCTCCTCTGATCAAAATCTCTTAGCTGTTTCAAGAATGTTATAAGAGATGTTTTTTATGTTCCCACAAAAGGGTTTCTTACTCCTGCTTGGTTTAATCTTTGAATATTTGTTCCTTGTGGTTTCTCCTAATCCCATTTCAATTTTTGTTTAAATGAAAGCAAAACAATGCAGATGTAGGTAATCTGAAATAAAAACAGAAAATCCTGGAAAAGGTCAGCAAGTCTGGCAACACCTCTGGGGAGAGAAACAGGGTTCATATTTTGAGTCATGTTACTCTTTTTCAGAGGTTTTATTTAATTCTCTTCGAGCAACATCAATCTCTTTCTCCTTCTGGAGTTTTATAGATCATTTTAATACTTCCAGTTCTTTTAGACAGTTCGTGAACCATCTCATTCTACTCCTCTAAGTTTTGAATGGTCTTCTGCATACTGTTCACTTGCCTAGATTCCATCAGCTGTATCTTGTGTATCAACACTGGCAAGCACTTGTAAATTAGTGTGTCTGGATGTTGACTCCTCTATACCACGCATCTCCCTTTTTCGTTTTCTCCCGTTTGCATCAAGATTGAAAAATCTCATTGTTCCGTGATGTAGTTCTAACAGTTAGTTGGTTTGTTTTAAATTCTGTTCTTAACCAACTAGTTTGATTCACCGGCAATTCCTCCTGTTGTTCAAGGCATTATTTATGATGCTGCTTTGAGACTTTTGATGCTTGAAGTTCATGAGATTTTAACTGAAGATGGGCCTTTGTTAAACTTGTAGAATCAAATTTATCATTTAAACATTTAAATAAGTCCTCAGTCAAGTATTCTCCTTCTGTGACTGCTCAATCATTCACTATTTTCTCATTTTTCATTGGCAAACTCCACTTCCATGTGTGAAAGTTGCCTTTCTACACTGGTCATGTTATCTTTCAATTGCTCATTATCAGCAATGATCTCATTTTTGGCCACATTAATTTTAAGGAGTTTGTAAGATTAATGTAATCAAAATGCTTGCTGCAATAGACTTGTCACCACATTAATGTCTCCAAATCATTACTCAGAATCTAACCTACCCCTTCAATAGGTGATCTAGGAATAATGAGGCAACAGTGCTAACCACTATACCACTGTGTCGCCCACCTCTTTTTGAAGCTTGCTATTTCTTTCCTATTCTTTTCTTTCCTTGCTAACCTCTCTGGAGTTCAAGTTTTCGTATTTCCATGCCTCTTTTCTTTTTTCTAATTCATCACTGTTCTTTTCCTCCAATTCAATTTTTTCTTTTTCAATTTCAAGCTTCTGTTTTTCTCTTGTCTCTTTCTATCTCCAGCAATTTCAGTTGCAACTTAATTTTAGCTAACTCTAGCTTTGCATCAATTTCAGGTATCGTCTCTGATTTCTAAACACGAGATTACTTTGATCATGTTGTCCTTGTGCAATCCTTTTATTTCGACCTTTCTGCTAACTCTCAATTTAGCCATAGTCAAGGATTTCAAATTTATCTTTTACATCTTGTACTTTCAGAAAAGTCTTAGCAACAATCAAAGCGATTTTTAAATACCAACCTGTATAATATACTTAACAGCAAATTCTGTTCCAATGTCTAATATCTGCACGGAACTGGTCCTTTGAGGATTTTTAATGACACGAGATCCCACACCTTCTTACGATCCCGGATGAGACTCCACTTTATGATTATAGCTGATATTATTGGATAGATTCCAGAATGCAACCTTGCTTGATCGATCCTAACTTTTAATTTTATTTTCGAAACCGTGGGCAGCAGTTACTGAACTCATTCACAGGAGTCTACTAGAGTACCTTTAACACAGAATAGACATTCACAGGAGTCTACTGGTGTACTTTTAACACAATAGAAAGTTTATTAAACAAGAAAAATGAACTATATTACACGAGCCAAAAAAGGTTGGAAAGATATCAGCAGAAAAGCAGTACGAGTCCATTCACACTATTTCTTCACCGCAACTATACCTTTACAACTTCATAAAGATAACACAATTTACAAGAGCTTTATTTTCATTTGTGGGACGTGGGTGTCACTGGCAAGGTTAGCATTTATTGCCCATCACTAATTGCCTTCAAGAAGGTGTTGGTGAGCTGTCTAGATACACCCATAGTGCTGTTAGGGAGGGATTTTGACCCAGCAGCAGTGAAGGAATGGCGATATATTTCCAAGTCAGGGTGGTGTGGGGAACTTCCGGGTGGTGGTGTTCCTGTTTGTCTGCTGCCCTTGTCTTTCTAGTTGATGGTGTCTAAAGAGCATTGATGAGTTCTTGCAGTGTATCTTGTGGGTGATGCACGCTGTTGCCACTGTCGGTGGTGGAGGGAGCAAATGTTTGTGGAATGGGAGCCAATCAAGTCGGCTGCTATGTCCTGGATGGTATCAAGCTTCGAGTGTTGTTGGAACTGCACCCATCTAGGCAACTGGAAAGTATTCCATCACACTCCTGACCTGCGCCTTGTAGATGGTGGACAGGTTTTGGGGAGTCAGGAGGTCAGTTACTCGCCGCAGGAATCCCAGCCTCTGATCCCTCTTGTAGCCACAGTGTTTATATGGTTAGTCCAGTCCAGTTTCTGATCAATGGTAAACCCAGGATATTGATAGGTTGTTAGTGATGGTAATGCCATTGAATGTCAAAGGGTGATAGATTTTCTCTTGTTGGAAATGGCCATGCCTGACACTTGTGTGGCATGAATGTTACTTGACACTTGTCAGCCTAAGTCTGGATACTGTCCAAATCTTGCTGCATTCGGACATGGACTGCTTCAATATTTGAGGAGTTGCGGATAGTGCTGAACAAATCATTGGACAAATGCACTTCTGACCTTGTGATGGAAGGTAGATGATTGATAAAGTGGCTGAAGATGATTTGGTCCTGGACAACACCGTAAGGAACTCTGTAGCTAACAGCATTGTGGGTGTACCTACACCGCATATACACTGCAGCAGTTCAAGAAGGCGGTTCACCACCTCTCAAAGGCAATTAGGGATGGGCAATAAATGCTGGCCTAGCTGCCGATGCACATCCCATGAATGAATAAAGAAAAGCTCATTGTTGTGGTACTACCAAACTCTTCTTGATGGGCAGTGAAGTACCCCACCCAAAGTATAATCTGAGACTTTGCCATCCTCAATGTTTCTTCCAGCTGGTGTCCAACATAGATTAAGGCTTCATCAGCTGAGGGGTGGGGTGTGTCTGTGCTATATCCCATGAATTAACTAAAACAAAATCAATGTATTAATTGAACCGATAATGGCACATCCAGACCTGATGATGTGTGAAGTGCTCCTTGCTAACATCTCTGCCACAATTGGAGAGCTGTCCCACGGGTTGGTCGAGCAACAACCTGACATTGTCATACTCGCCAAATCATACCTTACGGACAATGTCATAGATGCCATCCCCACCATGTCCAGGTGTGCCGGTAGGACAGACCCCTCAGATGCGGTGAGGGCTGCACAGTGGTACACAGTCGGAAGGGAGATTACTTGAGAGTCCTCAACATCGACTTCTGACCCCTTGAATCTCATGGCATCAGGTCAAAGGTGGGCAAGGAAACCTCTCGCTGATTCAGATACAGTACCCCCTCAGCAAATGAATCGGAACTCCTCCATATTGAACACCACTTGGAGGAAGCAGAGGCTGGCAGAGGAGCAGAATATTCTCTGGGACTTCAATGTCTTATCACCAAGAATTGTTCAGTAGCACCACTACACACTGAGCTGGCCAAGTCCTAAAGGGCATAATGCTAGATTGGGTCTGCACCAGTTTGAGAGGGAACCAATGAGGGAAAAACATACTTGATCTCATTCTCACCAGCCTACCTGCTGCAGATGCATCTGTCCATGACGGTAAGTAGTAACCACCACACACACCTTGTAGAGACAAAGCTCCATTTTCACATTGAGAATACCCTCCATCATGTGTGGCACTACCACCAAGCTAAATCGGAGTAATTTCGAATAGCAACTCAATATCAGCAGTAGCAGAATTTTACTTGAGCACCATCTGTAACCTCATGGTCTGGAATATCTGCCACTATACCATTAGCATCAAGCCAGGGGATCAATCCTGGTTCAATGAGTGCTGGAAGGCATGCCAGGTGCAGCACTAGGCACACCTAAAAATGAAACGTCAACCTGGTGAAGCTACAACACAGGGCTGCTTGCATGCCAAACAACAAGCAATAGACAGAACTAAGTTATTCCACAACCATTGGATCAGATCTAAGCTCTGAGGTCCTGTCACATTCTGTTGTTAATGGTGGTGAACAATTAAATAACTTACTGGAGGAGGAGGTTTCACAAATATCCCTAGCCTCAATGATGGGGGAGGCCAGCATATCAGTGTAGAAGACAAGGCCGAAGCATTTGCAACAATTTTCAACCACAAATGTCATGTGGATGATTCATTTCAGCCTTTTAAGGAGGACCTCAGCATCACATGTCAGATTTCAACCAATTTAATTAATTGCATGTGATATCAGGATATGGCTGTTAACACGGGATATTGCAAAGGTTACGGGCCCAGACAATATTCCGGCAGTAGTATTGAAGACTTGTGCTCCAGAACTTGCTGCACCCCTAGCCAAGTTGTTCCACTGGCATCTACCCAACAATATGAAAAATTGCCCAGCTATGTCCTGTATACAACAAGCAGGACAAATCTGAGGATTGGGCTAACAAGTGGCAAGTAATATTCACGCTACACAAGTTCAGGCAATGGCCATCTCCCCTTGATATTCAATGGTCATCACTGACTTCCTCACTATCGACATCCTGGGGGTTAACACTGACCAATAACTGAGCAGGACCAGCCACATAAAGACTGGCTACAAGAACAAATCAGAGACTGGGTCTTCTGTAGCGAGTAGTTCACCTCCTGACTCCCCAAAGCCTGTCCCACCATCAACAAGGCACAAGTCAGAAGTGTGATGGAATACTGTCCACTTGCCTGAATGGGTACAACTCCAAAAATACTCAAGAAGCTTGATACCATCTAGGACACAGCAGCCTGTATGACTGGAACCTCATCCACCACCTTCAATAGTCACTTTATCCATCACTCGCGCATGGTTGCAGCAGTGTGTGCCATTTACAAGATGTGCTGCAGCAACTCACCAAGGCTCCTTCAACATCACCTTTCAAACCTGAGACTTCTGCCACCTAGATGGACAAGGGCAGCAGATGCATGGGAATACCACCATCTGCACGTTCCCCTCTGAGCCACACACCATCCTGACTTGGAACTATATCACCATTCCTTCATTGTTGTGACAAAATCATGGAACTCCCTTCCTAACACTGTAGGTGTACCTACACAGCGTGGTCTACAGCAACTCAAAACAGAGGGGAGACCACCATTTTCTTGAGGGCTGTTTGAGTTGGGCAATAAATGCAGCCTAGCCAATGATGACCATGTTCCGTGAATGAATTGGAAAAAAAGGTGGATCCTTTCAAACCTCTCGAACTTCTAGGAGGCTTCAGATCCTTGGTTGAGAGGCACCGCACAAATGCATACTCAACTAAGAGAAGTAATGGTTATTATAAAGCCTTCAATCAGGGAAAATGAAGTATTATTTGCAAATCTAGGTTTCATATCCTCGCTGTGAAGCTGTATTGCGTCTAGTGAATGGGAAATTACATCATTATTAGATTGCCACAATTCCACAATCCAATGTGGAATTCACTTTTGCCAGTCTCCAAATGTACAGAGAATGTAGTAATACGCAAGCTAAATATGCTAACCCTTGAAATTGTGCTATCAAGAAAGCTTTCAATTAACATTAATATTCAGATGGTACGTTACTATGTTTCAGAAAGGCTCGCCACTAATACGTGACTATGGCAGCACAATAAGCCCCATATTCATCAGTGTAATCATCTGATGCTGCAGTTACTGTAAATCCTGAATGCAAGAAGGATATCACATGGTATAATTGCTCTAGGCTCGTGTAAACTGGATATGCTATCTTAAATAATCTAAAATGATCTAATTGACTTTATGTTAATACTTTAAAGGTCAGTGATTGGCAAGGTTTGCCCAAGTAATTGACCTTTGAGTGAACTTTAATGCATGTCACTATACTCATTGCTATAGTGATTTATTTTGGGAAAATTTGGATCGGAAGGCTTTACTACCATAAGCTTGAATAGTGTGGTTTGTGTATATTTCTGATAACTAGGGAGAAAGCTTATACTACTCAATGATGACGTGACCCACTTAAATCTGCAAGAATATTCAGTGTGGGCATATTGGCATCAGCTGGTATTGCATTTGGCCATTCAGTAGGGGAGGAAACAAAGGAGTGTACACTATTGGCGCATAACTGCAGCTAAAGTAAACATAACGATCAGACATGTCAATAAAGCAAAGTTCACTGATATTGCCATTAAAAATTAACCCACAGAAACTGGAAGGATTAACCTAAGGCTCAGGGCTGTTTCCTGCTAAAACTGAAGAAATTCCAACTTTGAACAACGTGAATTATTTCTTCCAGACTGTTTGAAACTGGGGTGTATAGGATGGCATGGTGGTTAGCACTGCTGCCTCTGTGTCAGGGACTTGGGTTCGATTCCCATCCTTGGGTGACTGTCTGTGTGGAGTTTGCACGTTTTACCCATGTCTGCGTGGGTTTCCTCCAGGTGCTCTGGCTTCCTCTTTCAGTCTAAAGGTGTGCAGGTTAGGTGGATTGGCCATGTTAAATTGTTCCATAGTGTCTCTAGATTTGTAGGTCAGGGGGATTAGAAGAGTAAATATGTGGGTTGCGGACCTGGGTAAGATGCTCTGTCAGAAAGTCGGTGCAGACTCGATGGGCCGAATGGCCTCCTGCACTACCCCGAAATTCCTGAGTTTAATTTTTCTGTAATCACTGAAGTATTTTTTTGCTATATACTAGTAACAGGCTATCTTCTAGAAGTTGATGGTGATCCTTTGGACTTGTCCCAATTTTCCTGATGAGCTGCACAAAGGGTGTAACAATCATTCAGATCACTAGACTCTTGTTCTGTTTCCTGATCATTTAGTTGGAGTATTACTGATATCAGTGTCAATAATTAGCATGGGGAAAAGACTGTTTGGGTCCTTGAACCTGATCATAATCTAAGATCCTTTGCTTGAAAGGTGCATGTGGATCTTAGATGGAGACAAGACTGTGATCCAGTCTGATGCTCTCCACAATGGAGAAACCTATAGTACTCGCTCTTCAGACTTCCACATGAAAAAAGAATAGCTTTTTGAGCACGGAACCAACAGGGCCGGTGGCTTCTGTGGAATTATATGAACTATACCCTAACTATAGTCACATTAATTCAACCTCTGCACACACTTTCTTCTCTGCTGTAACTTGTTGCTGTGCTGTAGTTTCAGGCACCGAATGCCCTTTGAAAATTTTCCTAAGTCATTGTTGTTCGTATGTGAGCCAGTGAATTTAGACCAGCACCCTGACTGGGGGAAGGATCATAGTTAAGCCTGATCCTGTCCTTGTCCAAAGATCATAAATGTATTTCCAGTAAGGGTTATTGAATCAGAGCAGGAATCACAGCTGATGTTTCTTTACATAACCCATAGAAAATGATACAGAATAGGAATCAAACAAGTGGATAATTAATTTATCTATTTGCATCCCTTACTTGATTTACAGTTTGCACATTAACCAGAATGAACTAGCAATCAGGGCAGAGGTCAAACTAATATTAGGACTGAATGTTTTTGAGCATGCAATTTCACATTGCATTGTGTGTCCAATTGTAGTTATGCTGATATGGCAATAACTGAATCAGAAAGAGAGAGTTACTAATGGCCTGATTTCTTAGACAAGTGACTTGGAAGAAGCTGAACTGCTGAAATTGGGTGGTCTGAGAAGATTAGAAGAGTAAATAAAAGTGTAATAGCATGATGATCACTTCAGGCTCCTTTTATGCCTCTAATCTGAATGGGCGGTTGGGGTCATTCTGTGATTTCTGGACTCTAGGATATTTTTAGACTTTGTAGTTGCAGGCATCTCCTCATTCAAACGTGCAGTGCCTGAATATCCTCTAGTGAATTTGTCATTGTTTGCTCATTAGTAACTTGTATGTTTCTGCCAAGGGGGAGGCTATGTTTTTAAATTATTCATTCATGGGACCCGGGCGTCGCTGGCTGGGCCAGCAATTATTGCCTATCTCAAATTACTTTTGAGAAAGTAGTAGTGTGCTGTCTTTTTGAACTGCTGCGTCCATGTGGTATGGGTATAACAGTGCTGTTAGGAAGGGAGTTCCATGATTTTGAATCAGCAACAGAGAAGAAACAGTGATTTATTTCCAGGTCAGGATGGCGTATGGCTTGTAGGGAACTTGTAGCTGATGGTGTTCCCATGTGTCTGCTATCCTTCTCCTTTTAAATGGTAGCCACTATGGGTTTGGAAGGTGTGGCCTAAGGAGACTTAGTGAGTTCCTGCGGTACACACTATTGCTGCTGTATATCGGTGGCGGAGGGAGTGAATGTTTGTGGATGAGGTGCCAGTCAGTCGGGCTGCTTTGTCCTGAATGGTGTCAAGCTTCATGAATGTTGTCGGAGCTGCACTCATACAGGCAAGTGAAGAATATTCCATTGCACTCCGTACGTGTGCCTTGCAGATGGTGGACAGGCTTTGGGGAGTCAGGAGGTGAGTTACGCACTGCAGGATTCCTAGCCTCTGACTTGCTGTTGTAGCCATTATATTTATATGGCTGGTCCAGTTCAGTTCCTGGTTAATGGTTAAACCCCCCCCCCCCCCCCCCCCCCCCGCCTCCAGAATATTGATAGTGGGGGATTTGACGATGGATACTATTGAATAGATTCTCTTATTGGACATGGTCATTTCCTGTTACTTGTGTGGTATGGGTATTACTTGCCACTTGTCAGGCCAAGTCCGGATATTGTCCAAGTCTTGCTGCATTTGGGCAGATGTGAATGGTGCTGAAAATGGTGCAATCATCAGTCAAGATGCCACTTCTGACCTTATGATGGAAGGATGGTCATTGATGAAGCAGCTGAAGATGGTTGGGCCTAGGACACTATCCTGAGGAGCTCCTCCAGTGATATTCTGGAACTGAGATGATTGACCTTCAACAATGACAGTCATCGTCCTTTATGCCAGATATGACTCCTTTGGAGGGTTTCCTCCTGATTCCCATTGACTCCAGTTTTGATAGGGCTCCTTGACACCAAACTCAGTCAAACGCTGACTTGCTGGGGTGTTACTCTCACTTCACCTCTGGAGTTCTGCTCTCCTGTCCATGTTTGAACCAAGGCTGTAATGAGATCAGGAGCTGAGTGATCCCAGCAGAACTCAAACTGAGCATCAGTGGGCAGGTTATTGCACAGCACGTGCTGCTTGATAGCACTGTTGATGACGCTTTCCATCACTTTGCTGATGATCAAGGGTTAACTGATGAGGCAATAGTTGATCAGGTTGTAATTGTCCTGCTTTTTGGAAAGCTAGGTATTTTTTTCACATTGCCGGACCGATGCCAGTGGTATAGCTGTACTATATTGTTATATTCTCAAGTCTTGTGCAGTTCAAGTTAAATGTTATGGTGCAGAATATTAAATGTTCTCATACAGAAAAGTCAGTCAGTAAGCCACTGATCCCCGGCTTAATTCTTGAAATAACTGATCATGGCAATAGTGAACTAGAGAGGGTAAAATATCCATGGCTCTGGCTCCTAAATGCTCTCACTCAATTTATCCTTGAGAAAAATGAATGTGTGTTCACTCATTTATTATTAAATTAAGACAGGATAAAACTTGGTTATGTTATCTGTTGTTGAATATCCTGTTGACGTTCATTGGCAAGATTCAAATCTACATCGCAGAATGTTTGCTCAAATGAGGTACAGCATCCTGATCACTTTCAGAACTATATCCCAGTAAGAGTTGATGCTTCAGGAAAGAGTGCAAATTTTAAAAAGAATTGCAGAAGAACCACAACTTGAAACCTGCAAATAATCCTAAAACATGATAACTAGTTAAAGAATTGCATGTTGCAATTCAGAAGTAGTCATTATTCTGAATTCTGGATCGACCAGAACCTCCTGTAATTTGATGAGTGAGTTAATTTATGCTGAGGTAATTCAGCAAGCATGTGAATAGTATCCTGTCATTGGTTAGGAACAAGTTTTATTTTCCTCTAACAATGTTCAGTTAGTGAGAGTGACAATTTCATTTTCTGTATAACTAAGATTTATTTTAAACTGGAATGTTTATTCATGCTGGTACTGTTGCTCTTGGCAATGTGATTGCCTTTAATTACAAATGTTTTTATCTTCTCTCCTTTCATTCTTTTATTTCTTTGGTGATGATTGTTACACTTTTCCTAATAGGGAATATTGGAGTCAGATTCCGTGTGGACAATTTTACTGCTGGTGGAGGCCATTTGGCTATCTAAATTTACCCTTGCAGAAGTGTCCCAACAGTATCCCTTCCCTAACCCCATTGTGGCTTCCAATTCTTTCTCTGGAATAGCCTATTCTTTAGGGAGCATGTTCTATATGTTCAGCACTCTCCATGTGAAGAAGAATTTATTTGTCAGTCATAATATTTTATCTTTCTCTACTCTTACAAGTAACATTGTACGTTTTACTATCTTGCGTTCCTCTTTAAGATCATCTTTAAGACTTCTCAGTTCCAGGCCATGGGACCAGAGTTTGTACAGTCTTTCATAATGCAGACCTTTATCACAGGAAATTGATCTTATAGCTTTTCCCTGCACTGCCTCTATTGGCACTTTAATATCTCTACCAGGTCACCTTTTGCCTGTTTAAGCTTTTATGAAGTGTCTTGGAATATTTTCCTAAATTTCATAGCCAGGGACCCGGGTTTGATTCCGGACTTAGGTGACAGTGTGGATTTTACATGTTCTCCCCGTGTCTGCATGTGTTTCGTCCGGGTGCCCTGATTTCCTCCCACAGTCCAAAGATGTGCAGGTTAGGTGGATACGCCATGGTAAATTGCCCCTTAGCGTCTAAAGATATGTAGGTTAGGTGGATTAGCCGTGGTAAATGTGCAGGGTCATGGAGATAGGGTGGGGGGGATAGGCCTAGATACTCTGTCAGAGAGTTGAAGACTCGCTGAGCCAAATGGCTTCCTTCTGCACTCTAGGGATTCTATGATTAATGATACTGTATACATGCAAGTTGTGAAGAAGGTGCAGCATTGAAATTGGTGTCTTGTTAAACGGTATAACGGTAGTGTACATTCTATTGACTTTGTTGAATGCTGCTCTGAATTGGTTGGATGTTTAGTGTTGAGATTGCTCAGACTCCTAGGTCTCTCTGAACTTCATCCTTAGTTTATTCTTGGCCATTCGTGGAGTTGTGCTGTACTTTACTTTTGCATTTAATTTTATTTGCCAGTAGTCTACAAATATACTTTGTCCAACTACAATGGCTTCTGAGTTGCTTCCACTGCACTCTGGGTCTGATGCCACGTGCATATTTGATCAGTTTGCATTACATTTTTGATTGTGAGTCATTTTATATGAATTAACATTAGTTGCAGCAATGCATCCTGGGCACCAGCTTACTGCTTTCTACCTCAATATAACTTCTCTAATGAGTGTTTATTTTCTGACTACATGCAACTTCCTATTCCTTCTCCAGGGTTTACCCTAAATTTCCACAGCTTTGAGTTTGACTAATTCTTTTGGAAGTCTTTTCCCTCTGAATCTATGTTGACTGCTGTTTACTAGATTACTTTAGTATCGCTAATAACCAAACTTACTCCTGATAACCTGATCAGGAATGTAGGTAAATGGATTTGTAGCTGCTTGTCTGTTTAGTCCCCCTTTTTGAGTGCAAAACACATTGAATCTACCAGCATTTCACCAGTAAACAAAGATGTCCAATGGCACCTTTATAATGGTTATCATTGCTTCACAAAGCACCTCTTTTGTCTCTGCACTTTGGGATAAATATCCATTCTTAGTAATTTTATTTTTGTCGATTTACACATTACTAAAATTGAATTTTTCTCAGGGAGAATGTTTTGCTCATGACTTCCCTTTTAAATACTTGAGGAAGTAATCATTTATTATAGTGCAATGTTTTACCATTTCCTAGACTTTTACTATTCTTTCAAATATTTAGTATCACACTAAGTGCAGCATTTGATCAAATAATTGCTGCTGTCTCTGCTTGCTAGGGCAAATATGGGAGCAGCTCAGATGTTGTGGTTCTGTAACAGTTCCTGGGAGCAGTCTAATCCTGCCACACACTGGCTGTTATTTTTCTTATCCAATTTTCTTGATCTTTTTTATTATTTTGTTTTGATATTCAAGTTGACTCAACTCATTTCTGGTAGCTTTTAGGAAAAATCACTTTCTGTCCCTCTCATTGTATGTAGTACTGTCATTGCCACATGCCTTTATTTCCAGTGTAATGCATCATGTTTCGTATTTTGTCCGTAGTGTTTCTAAATTTCATCTAGTTTTCTCTCATACTTTTCACTATAGTAACCTACTTTCTGCAGCTCACCCTTCTTCCTAGTATGCCCTTCCCTAAAGTTGAGTGTTCATTTAGTACTCATTCTCTTTCCTTGTTATTCAGTCTTTTTTTCCTTCTAATCCTAACCTTAAACTGTACCATTTTGTGGGCATCATGCTGATCTGTTCTCTTGACTGTTTTGGTTTTGGCTGAGTCGTACCACACATGCTTTGAAGGTTGTCGATTCAAGCACCACTCCATAGACTTGAACACATTATCTAGGCTAATGCCTTAATGCAGTACAGAAGAGTTGCAGGATGAATCATTAAACTGATTGGTTCTTTCCAGATGTGTGTAAAGGATTGTGGCAGTATTTTAAAGAGTGTTGTGTGCTCCCCGATATCCAATATTTATCCCCCAACGAACATTAGTAGGGGAGGGGGGAGAATTTCTGGTCTTACCTCATTACTGTTTCTGGGACCTTGCTGTGCTCAAATTGACTGCTTTGTTTCCTGCATTATGATAGTGACTACACTAGCACTTATTGTAAAGCACTTTAGAATGTCTTGAGTTCATGAAAGATGCTATATTTTTGAAGGATAAATAAACATATCAAATGCTTATACTCTCCACACTTCCCTTTCATGTCCAAGTCTGCAGTTGAATCATTATCTGCTGGCTTTCACATTTCGATTTTGTATCCTTTCTATCTTGACTGCTCTATATTGTCCTATTTTATGTATTTTCATGTATTTTCATGTATCATCCTTCACTATGTCCTCTAAAATCAGTACTAGTCAGGTGAAACCTGTCCCATTTGTGCAGTTTCCTACTGCCCCAGCTAGCACTTGTTAGTGGCCCATAAATTTGAAACTCCTTTTACACCATCATTCTACCCATCTACTTCTTCCTAATTTACCCTAAATGTGATACCAGATGTAATTTTGATATTACTTTTAACATCTTTCCCCTTGGTTTAGTCCCCAAAACTTCATACAATTTATGCCATGATATACCTTTGTGAACCAGAACTGGCTGCTTTCCCTCTCTTAGAAATTTTTCATCTTTTCATGATACCTTTTATCATACGACCTACAGGGCACACGCCATTCAGGACTCTCAGTTACAGCCACAAGGTAAGATGTCCTTTCTCCACATAGGAGTTTCCCAGCGCTGGCCACTGGATAGAACTCAGGATTGGGAACCATGGCTGATATTTGCTTTCTTTCCTCAATCCAGGAGACCAACATTAATTATAATGTTCCTACCTTACCATCAAGGCTGACTTCGACTGACTTAGCACAACCTGGGAACTGATGATGGGGACCTTGAGTTCAGTTCAGTATTTATTTTTAAAATCCATATATCAAGTATCAGTTTTCAGCCGAGGACAGATGTCCAGTTGCTCAAATGCTTCAGCCAGTATCATTCTTGATATGGTAGTTTGGAGACAGCAAAAGAGCAGGGAGAGAGAGATAACTTACTGCCTGCCTTTCTCTGTGAAAGAACTCTTACCTCTGTACCAGCACCCTTCAGGGGGCTGAAGAGCAGAGACTATATTGTGTGTCTGGGTGGTGAGGGGTCATTAAGGTAACCTGGTGTCACTCTAATTCAAGGCATTGGTGCTGGCTCGAGAAAACAGGAAGAGCAGTTGTCGAATGAAACTAAATTCAAGGTAACTTCTGAAAAAATAAAATGATCTGGAAGGTGATGCGCATGGAAACACTCCAAATGTTTGAAACTACTTACTGCACTCGATGAGGAAGCCTGTAACTCATTTGGTGTCCTTGTGCATTACTTTCAGAAAACATAAAATGAACTGTAGTTACCAAACTTATTTCATTCGACAACTGCTCTTCCTACAAGTCCTTCTGTCGCCATGGAGTTCTCCACTACTCAATTTATAAAGGCCCAGATTTTCATTCCAAATGCTGAATGAAAGATCAGATGTGCAGAGATGGGAGGATTCCAGGTACTGCTGACCTTTAAAAATGACAACCCACAATTCAGATTTTCATTCCAGGGGGTGTGGCATGGATTAGAAGTCAGGCCTGCCACCTTGAAATGATTGCGGAGGCTGCCAGATGCGGAGGGAGCTGAGTGGAAGGCCTGCCTCTGTGTTCCAGCACTTTTAAATGATTAAAACAAAAAGCAAACCCCCCGCCCCATCCATGCTTCCATGCTAACTAATACCATCTCATGCCACCCCACCCCCTGGCCCCTTATACCCCTGTGCCAACCCATGACCATCATCTACCATCCTTTGCTCTTACCGCCTCAATGTCAACTCACCTAGTATCCATAGTTCTAATGGGTTTATGCACTTTTTTGCACATGATCATGTTCACTTTTAATCCCAAAGGGTGCCTTACCTCGCCCAAAGAAATATTCTGGCTAACCAAGCAAAGTCACCAAGTTCAGACTAGCTCTTACTTAGTCTACTCTTCACACGCCAGGTTTCACACTTCTGGGCTACCAAAATCCCACTGATGTGGCTGATGTAAATGGCTGGCTGCCTGGTTCCATAAAACGCATATGTGTGAGTTCCAGCCCGACTCCTACCCTTCCCCATGAAAATAGGAAATGTCATCTATGGGGGTGAGACTTAGAATTTTGAGCCATTTCCTCTATTTCACCCATGTCAGAGAACCTCTACATTGTGGCAAAAATCTGGGTCAGAAAGTTTAAGTCATTGTGAATGCTTCAGAACCCAGAATGTTTCTGCAGTGTGCGTAGCAGTGCTACTTGGAGTCGTAATAAATATTTTAGGCCCCCAGTTGACAATGTGGCTGGAGAATTCAAAATCAGGAACTGTGATTTGAGGCATGTGGCAGGTTGAGTGTGACAATCTCTTATTAAATGTACATTGGCATAGGACCACGTTTTGGCACAGGAAGTTCAAATTACTATTCTTTTTAAAAATCCATTAGAGTTGTTGGAATGTTGGAATGCGTCCAGTTCTGGTCGCCGCACTACCAGAAGGACGTGGAGGCGTTAGAGAGAGTGCAGAGAAGGTTTACCAGGATGTTGCCTGGCATGGAGGGTCTTAGCTATGAGGAGAGATTGGGTAAACTGGGGTTGTTCTCCCTGGAAAGACTGAGAATGAGGGGAGATCTAATAGAGGTGTACAAGATTATGAAGTGGATAGATAGGGTGAACGGTGGGAAGCTTTTTCCCAGATCAGAAGTGACGTTCACGAGGGGTCACGGGCTCAAGGTGAGAGGGGCGAAGTATAACTCAGATATTAGAGGGATGTTTTTTACACAGAGGGTGGTGGGGGCCTGGAATGCGCTGCCAAGTAGGGTGGTGGAGGCAGGCACGCTGACATCGTTTAAGACTTACCTGGATAGTCACATGAGCAGCCTGGGAATGGAGGGATACAAACGATTGGTCTAGTTGGACCAAGGAGCGGCACAGGCTTGGAGGGCCGAAGGGCCTGTTTCCTGTGCTGTACTGTTCTTTGTTCTCTTTGTTCTTTGCTAAATGAAAATCTGATGATAGTGTCCTGAGCAAAATGCTTGAGGCTTAATTATGCATCCTGAATTGGCTGGTTATAATGCTAAACCATGCAGTTGCAAATGCAAATGTTCCATACACTCTTTTTGAACTGAAAGTAAATAGTGTGGGTTGTTCGGTTGCTAAACATTAAAAAGAACATTGAGTTTACTGATTTCATTGATTTCAGTTTTCTGTGCTATGGAGGGCATGGGGTTTTGGGGAGGATGGTGGTCAAGGGATGTGGTGAATTAAGTTCTTCTGCCTGTTTGTGATAATCATGATGTGGAGATGCCAGCGTTGGACTGGGGTAAACACAGTAACAGTTTTAACAACACCAGGTTAAAGTCCAACAGGTTTATTTGGTAGCAAATACCATTAGCTTTCGGAGCGCTGCTCCTTCGTCAGATTTCCACTCCATCTGACGAAGGAGCAGCGCTCCGAAAGCTAATGGTATTTGCTACCAAATAAACCTGTTAGACTTTAACCTGGTGTTGTTAAAACTGTTACTGTGTTTGTGGTAACACAGTAGATGGGTGTGTGTGTGTGAATTTCAGTAACAATAGGATTAGACCTGACTGATGGGCCTCCTCATGGTCAGATAGCTCACCAGCTCTTGTTTGAGCTTGTGCATGACTAAAGATCATTTGGGTGCTTATGAAGAAGTACCCTCGTGAAGAATCAAGAGTGAAAAGAGGAATGACAAAAATTGGGGTGAGTGTTTTGTAGGGTAGTGCGCAGCAAAAAAATGAATATCATGAATGTGACTCATGTCCAAAAGTGATTACTGTATAATGATTCATATAGTTGTGTGACAAGCTCATGTTCCCATACTTCACATAATCCCTCAGTGATACAGGTAACAAATGTTTAGATTATTAGGTTATATTGCAAGCAAGTCACATTCCTGTATTTCTCCTGCAAATACAAGCTTGTGTCACTAGATATAGAGACATGTGATTGCCTGCTCTATGCTTTCGAGTTATTCCTGTAAACAACCTGACGTACATCCTCCTATTGAGGATAAAGATTGTCTCTGTAGGAGTGAAAGCAGATGGCATAGTTATCAATGCATTGACATGTGGTGCCACGTTGAGCTTCCTGACACCTCTGCCACCACACTTGTGTGACTGCATGAATGTTGTAAATGACTGCTTTTGGTTGAAAGAAGCATTGATTTAAAAATTTTGGTAATCAGGTGAAAAATAAAACTTACTCAAAGACTTCACTCGCCATCGCTGCAAGCAGTCTAGTCTTTGAGCAAGCTCTTGAGCAATTTCTCCACGTACCTTCATTTTCCTGAAGTAACTGAATTGTGTGAAATTGAAGTCCTAAGCCCTGATGTGGTGGTAAATTGCCTGGATTGGGAGATGTCCAGGTAAATCTGCGCAATGCTAATTAAGCTGATCTCTGCAAGGCATTACAATTGACTTCCAAATCTCTTAACAAGAGTTCCCATCACAACTACAGGGATCATTAATGAGAATTTGTATCTATGGCTATCAGCTGAAGTATATTATTCCCAATAGGCATCAGCTTTGCTTGAATGAGATACAGGCAAATGCCAGTATCGGAACAAATCCTTCAAGTAAGGAATGTAAGGGGAGGAAAACATCTGTGTGAAGTGTGATACTTGGAGTCAATGCACAATCTGTGAATTTTATTTTCATGCTTTTCATCACAGAATGGGTAACTTCAACTTCAAATGTTGGAAAATCTCAGCAGATCTGACAGCAGCTGTGGAGAGAGTATAGAGCTAACGGGTGGGATTCTCCAGTCACGCTCGTCCCAAAACCAGAGGATCCTGCCTGAGGTCAATGGATCTTTGTGTGCACTGCCCCCGCCCCCATTATGATTCCAATGGCGCGCGGGACGGGAGAATTCCCCCCAATATTTTGAATCCGGATAACGCTTCGTCAGAGCTTTTGTTTCAGATTTCAATATCCACAGTAATTTGTTTTTATCTTAAGACTTCAACCTGACTGACTTGGTTGTGTAACAGAAATTAATGTAAGTAAGGCTGCTGGAATCCCCAGTGTATGCTGGAAATGGTGGGGTTGTTGTACACTTCCAGACAGTTGCTCTTGACCCTGTCAGTGTTTACACAGTGTCACATTTTCGGGAATGTTAAATGATTCACTTATATATTTAAAGTAATAAACTTATCTGTGTCATAGATGAATGTGAAATTACTTTGTCTTGCAAAAGTGAAAAAGAGTAATACAGTATAATAATATTGCGAGTTTGTATGTGTGACAACAGCAACTTGTCTTTATATAATATTTTCGATGTAATAAAATCGCCTAACATGGTTTACCATATGCATAGCACGGAACTATATGAGATATTAAGGTAGATAATCAAAATCTTGGTTAAGGTGGTAGGTTTAAAGGAGGATAATGAGGTGGAGATATAAAGGGGAAAAATCCCAGAGCTTGGGGCCAACTGGGGAGAGATGAGTCCATGGTGAGATTTGAAAACAAATATGAGGCTGTTGCTTGACCGGTTATCATTGTAATTCAGTGAGCACAAACGTGATAGGTTAACAGCACTTGGTGCGAATTAAGGCACAAGCAGAAGAGTTTTGGGGGGGGGGGGTTGCTGTTATGCAAGTGGAAATAGGTGGTCTTGATGATGGCATGAATATATGGTTAAAAACTCATGGGGTCAAGTCTGACATCAAGGAACATAACTGTTGCTAGAGAGGAATGGAGTCAGTGGTTGGGAATGGGGATGGAAAGCAATGACTTCAGTCTTCCCAGTATTTAATTGGAGGAAATTTCTGCTCATCCAGTCCTGATTTAACAACAGTGGGGGAGTTGAGACAGATGGTGGTGAGCTAGAGCTGTGTTGTCATTGTACATGTGTAAGCTGACAGTGATTTCTAACTCTCATTGCAGGCAGATATAGATATGAAGCAGCCAGGGATAGATGTTTGAGGATTTTAGCAGCAGATGAGCTGAGATGGGGTGGAGTCAAGTGATATTTCAGGTGCTATTACAAAGTTGTATGTAGGTGTTGTCAATGATGGAGGCTCATGTCAGGGTCAGGTGTAACCTCAACTTGTGAATAATCTGTTTCAGCCTTATTCAGTTAGAGAGATGGCATTGGTGGCTAGGGAGTGGTGTTTATGATGGTCACTGAAGGCAATAGCTTTGATCTTCCCAGTACTTAATTGGAAGAAATTAGAGTGCTGACAGAATGTGACAACAAGGTTTGTACACCATCACCACTGTGGTGGTTGCTTAGCTCAGTTGGCTAGATGACTACAGAAGGATGCAGAAATTTGCCAAAGCCGCACGTTCAATCCTTGTACCGGCTGTGGTAGTTCCTGGACATCTGTGTCCACGCCTTACAGTAAGAAGTCTCTCAACACCAGGTTAAACTCCAACAGGTTTATTTGGTAGCACAAGCCACAAGCTTTCGGAGCGCTGCTCCTTCATCAGGAGAGTGGGAGTTCTGTTCACAAACAGGACATATATAGACACAAACTCAATTTACAAGATAATGGTTGGAATGCGAGTCTTAAAGGTACAGACAATGTGAGTAGAGAGAGGGTTAAGCACAGGTTAAAGAGATGTGTATTGTCTCCAGCCAGGACAGTTAGTGAGATTTTGCAAGTCGTAGGGGTTACAGATAGTGTGCATGAACCCAAGATCCTGGTTGAGGCCGTCCTCGTGTGCAGAACTTGGCTATCAGTTTCTGCTCAGCAATTCTGCATTGTCGTGTATCGTGAAGGCCGCCTTGGAGAACGCTTACCCGAAGATCAGAGGCTGAATGCCTGTGACTACTGAAGTGTTCCCCGACAGGAAGAGAACACTCCTGCCTGGTGATTTTCGAGCGATGTTCATTCATCCGTTGTTGTAGCGTCTGCATGGTCTCCCCAATGTACCATGCCTCGGGACATCCTTTCCTGCAGCATATCAGGTAGACAACGTTAGCCGAGTTGCAAGAGTATGTACCGTGTAGCTGGTGGATGGTGTTCTCACGTGAGATGATGGCATCCATGTTGATGATCCGGCACATCTTGCAAAGGTTGCTGTGGCAGGGTTGTGTGGTGTCGTGGTCACTGTTCTCCTGAAGGCTGGGTGGTTTGCTGCGGGCAATGGTTTGTTTGAGGTTGTGCGGTTGTTTGAAGGCAAGAAGTGGAGGTGTGGAGATGGCGTTGGCGAGATGTTCGTCTTCATCGATGACATGTTGAAGGCTCCGGAGAAGATGTAGTAGCTTCTCCGCTCCGGGGAAGTACTGGACAATGAAGGGTACTCTGTCCACCGTGTTTGTCTTCTGAGGAGGTCGGTGCGGTTTTTCACTGTGGCGCGTCGGAACTGTCGATCGATGAGTCGAGTGCCAGATCCTGTTCTTATGAGGGCATCTTTCAGCATCTGGAGGTGTCTGTTGCGATCCTCCTCACCTGAGCAGATCCTGTGTGTACGGAGGGCTTGTCCATAGGGGATGGCTTCTTTAACGTGTTTAGGGTGGAAGCTGGAGAAATGGAGCATCGTGAGGTTATCCGTGGCCTTGCGGTACAGTGAAGTGCTGAGGTGACCGTCCTTGATGGAGATGCATGTGTCCAAGAATGCAACCGATTCCGAAGAATAGTCCATGGTGAGTCTGATGGTGGGATGGAACTTATTGATCTCATCATAGAGTTGTTTCAGTGATTGTTCTCAATGAGTCCAAAGGAAGAAAATGTCATCGATGTATCTAGTGTATAGCATCGGTTGAAGGTCCTGTGCGGTGAACAGGTCTTGTTCGAACCTGTGCATGAAGATGTTGGCATATTGAGGTGCGAATTTGGTCCCCATGGCTGTTCTGTGTGTCTGGATGAAGAACTGGTTGTTGAAGGTGAAGATGTTGTGGTCCAGGATGAAGCGGATGAGTTGTAGAATTGCATCTGGAGATTGGCAATTGTCGGCGTTGAGTACTGAGGCAGCTGCAGCAATGCCGTCGTCGTAGAGTGCTGAGACATCCACTGTGACGAGGAGTGTTCCTAGTTCAACTGCTCCATGTGTGCTGAGTTTCTGTAGGAAGTCCGTAGTGTCGTGACAAAAGCTGGGGGTTCTTTGTACAATGGGTTTCAGGATGCCCTCAACGTAGCCAGAGAGGTTCTCACACAGGGTCCCATTGCCTGATACGACGGGACGGCCAGGTGTGTTGACCTTGTGTATCTTTGGGAGGCAGTACAGATCTCCAACGCAGAGAGTACGTGGGATGAGAGCACGGAGGGTGCTCTGAAGGTCCGGGTCAAAGGTCTTGATTGGTCTGTTGAGTTGACAGGTGTGTTCTTTGGTCGGATCTGCGGGTAACTGTCGGTAGTGTTCCTCGTTGTTCAGATGTCGGTACACTTCTTTGCAGTAATCCGTTCTGTTCAGTATGACGGTGGCCCCTCCTTTGAATGCTAGTGTACGCCATGCTTATAGCGTGGTGCCACTCACGCTATATATAATCAATTGCTTCTTGCTAATGAAGAGGGATGCCTATGGGACCTTTGTGGACCAGGGTTCATTACTTACAAAACTAGTTGCCCATCACCATTCAGGAAAAACAAAATCCACAGATCAGAATGACTAGTCCTGCAATATATGGTGATAATCTGAAATTAATCAATTTGTTGAGATTACTGTCAGTAAATTCTTTGTAAATCCTATCATTGTGAAGTTGTGATCATCACGAGGTGTGGACATCATGAGGTGTGGTGTACCATTGTGATGTGTTGTTATAGGTGAATAACGCACCTGACCAAGTTTGAATATACAAACTGAAAATAATTTCTTGTATCTAAGATTGCTATCTTAGATTGTTGTCAAACCTGGGCAGTGGAGATTGGGGGAGGTGCTCTACCTACCTGATGCCAGAGTTACTTTCTAAGAAATGTCAGCCTTAATTTTGGATTAGCACTATTCAGTTCAAGCACCATGTTTAAAGTGGGAAATAGGTTTGTACTGCTTGGAGCAATCAGAGAGTTGCTGAATGTTTTCTAAAGGCTGGTCAAAACAGGTTAGAAAAGTAACAAGGAATGAAAATAAATCCTTCTGACACATCCTAACAGGTTCTCTGTGATTGCCTTTTAGGACCCGCAATGCGAGTTACATGGCCCGTTGCGGTTAGCATTTGCTTTCAGTCTACATCCCTTGGAGTCTTAACCCAGGAGTGTTAAATGTATGGCCTATGATACAGCTTCATCAAACCCCTGGTGTCCTGTTATTGTTATTTATGGTTAGCAACAGTTCGTGTTGCCATGTGTCCCAAAATAGAACCTCAATCTCCCAGGCACTGCTTCTCTTAAACCTGGAAAAAAACTATTGGCTGTTAAACCGCATGCTACATGTGGTAGGTACAGTGCTCCCCCATGCTGAGACATCAACTTTAAAGATACAGAGAATTGGCACACACTTGGGAACGAATAGAAGATAAAGGGGTGTGAGTATGTGTATAAAGGTCAGAGATAGCTAAAGGAGTGTCAGAAAGTGGGATTTGGTGTAAGTGGGAGTAGAGCACCATTCAGGTTAGAGGTGTGGACTCAGACAGGGGCAATGGGAGGAGGAAGGAGATGGGGGCCAACTTCTCCTGCAGAGTTGGAGTGAGTAGCTATTCAAAGTGAGAGTGAAAACTAGGACCCTTACTGTGGATAAATGATTGAAAGATTATTTCCACTGACTTGATGTAGGCTGACGCTTCAGTGCATACTGAGACTGCTACATTGTTTGAGATGTTGTCTATGAGATGAAATTTTAAACTGAGACTGCCTGTACCAATGGGGAGAAGAGTAAGAGCTCTACTGATATCTTGGCAAAAATGATCTCTTGGCTAACACCATTCAAAAAGATTATCTGGTAATTCAACTCATTGCTGTTTTGTGGGACCTTGCTTTGTGCAAAGTTTCTTCCATGCCTGTCTAAAACGAGTGTCAAGACTTCAATACCTAATTGACTGGAATGCCTTGTGAGCTGCTATATAAATAAAAATCTTTGTCATTCATCTATTGATCAGGGGAAAATTATGACCAAGGCTGGCATTCTTTAGGGTGGATTCAAAAATGATTATTTTCTTGTTATTGCTGCCATCATTACAAGTTATAGTCTACATAAATTGGTGCAATTTTAATCCTGGAAGAGCTGTCTTCAAACTCACTTGAATGCCAACATTTTATTGCACAAACAATTGAGGGATAGGGAATAGGTGCTATGGTTGCTTTCATATTTAAAGCAGACCCTGGTATTCGTGGAATGTTCATAGCCTTCATGTTTACTCTGAATTTCCTGCTATTACAGCCAACAAGTCTGTGCTGACTGTTCTGATCTGTGGAGGCTTGAATGTTTACAGCATGCTCTTGGAGTAATGATGTGAATATCCTCAATGGTATGCAAGCATCGTATCTTTAATGTCAGGGTATGTTTTATGTTACAATGGCACTTGAAAATTGGAAATGTTTGAGACCTGTGTGCTATGCGAATTGTGCTTGCAGAGCTTACAAGTTGCATTGTTACAATTAAAAACGTATGCATTCCACAACACACATCTCCCGGTATTCTGTACGCAATAGCAGAGGTTTTAACCATCTAGGTTTTACTCTTTAGAACTGTCCTCAAACTTCTTTGCCATCTTATTTTTCTCCCTCCTTTAAAGTTGATTTTTTTTTGCTAACTGCGTTTAGTAACATGCCTGATTGGTTTACTGCTGCACAATCCATTCTCCTGACTGAAGTGGCTTGGAATGTTTTGCTACAGTAAAAGCAATATGCAAATATAAAGTGTCCCCTATTCCCAGTTTCGTACAGCAGTGTCACCTCAGTGTAGATTCGGGGAAAAGGAAGTGTAGGTTTGTAAACCGGCCTATCTGAAGTTAAAGGTTCACAGAAGCATGGGCCACTATAGTGTTAAAGAAGTCACAGAAATGTGTATACTAGTGGTTTCCGCCTCAGTGCAGCTGTATAATAACTTACTCCAGAATTTGTTGTGAAATTTACGGCTTTGAATTGCTGCTGATCAATCTTGAGGCTTTGGAAAGAGTAATTGATATTTAAGTTTTCTTGAAATTGATTGTATATAAGCTGGAAAGTATGTATGTTTGAGAGCTGAAGTAATTTATTTTTGGTCTCTGGCATTCATTATGGGCTAGATACTAATATAACCCTTCTTTCTACCACTGTCTCTCCTTTCCCTTTGATAAGGTGTCACTTTTCGAATTAGCTGATAAATTTGGTGTTGAAGGGGAAAAATGCCTGATGTATCTCCAAGAATAGGCAGCAACCGTTCTTGCTTATTCTGCTGCTGATCTTGAGTTTGGGTGAGAGATATAATTTGCAGTCTGTATTAATTTTGTTTTGTTTAAATCTCCGTGGTTTAATGATGCATCTACGTTACAAGTAGCATTGGTGTAATGTGGTTTTGCTTTGCTCCAGCCCAACCGTTCTAGTGTAGACTTAACTGAACCTGGAGTCAGAGTAGGACCTAAAATTGAAGAGAGACAGGCTAATGGAGAACCATGCTTTGCTATTCTTTGCATTAAGTTAGGCGGCAATGCTGGATTTGCACAACGTAAGTATTATTTTAAATGTATAAAAGTGCATCCCCCAATATACTTAACAGAAAGGAGAAGTGGCATCTTTCTGTTTTGAGATAACAAGAAAGTTTTGTTGCTGTCTGGCAGAATGTCTGTGTAGTAGATTTTGGAGGTGATTCTGGAAATTGCATAAAGTTATATTAAATTCAGAATTGAAGGACAAGTATGTTGTGTGTTGCTTTTAAATCTAAGAAACTACATTTATGGATCATGTGTTTAATAATTCATAATATTTCTAAAAGAGTCAACAACAACTCATTTTGGTGCCTTTACATAATAAAATATCTGCTACACAAGAGCATTATAAAACAAAATATAGAATAGCAATATATTTCCAGGTTAGAATGGTGAGTGGCTGGGAGGAGAACTTCGAGGTGATGCTGTTCCCATGAGGCTGCTGGCCTTGTCCTTCTAGATGGTAGTGGTCATGAGTTTGGAAGGTGTTGTCTAAGAAGAGATGTCAAATATCATCATGGGATACGGTGATAGTGCAGGAAAGTGGCATTGAAGCCATGATCTAACTGAATGGCAGGGCAGGCTTGAAGGGCTGAATGACCTACTCCTGTTCCTCTGTTTTATTTATTATTACAGTCACAAGTAGGCTTACATTAACACTGCAATGAAGTTACTGTGAAAATTCCCTAGTTGCCACACTCCAGTGCCTTTTCGGGTACACATGGCCAATGCACCTAACCAGCATGTCTTTCGGACTATGGGAGGAAACCAGAGCACCCGGAGGAAACCCACGCAGCACAGGGAGAACGTGCAGACTCCACACAGACAGTGATTCAAGCTGGGAATTAAACTCGGGTTCCTGGCGCTATGAGTCAGCAGTGCTAACCAGTGTGCCATCATGCCACCCTGATCCTGTTCTTGTGTTGTAGGGAGAAAGTGATGTATAGAGGACAAGGGGTGCAGTGAGGATGTTCTAGAGCTTGTGGCCTAAGCAACTGAAGGTGTGGCCACCAACAGTAAAGCAATTAAAATTGGGGATTCTCATTAGAGGTGCACGGATATCTTGGATATGAGGTGGAGCAGATTACAGAGTTAAGGAGACATGAGGCCATGGAGCGACTTACGAACATGAACAGAAAGCAGAAGTAAGCCACTCAAGCCTGCTCCGCCATATGTTTCAATTAAGTTGCCTCTTACTCTTCCAAACTCCAACAGATACAAGCCTAGCCTGTCTTAACCTTTCTTCATAAGACAGCCCACCCATTCCAGGTATTAGTCTGGTAAACCTTCTCTGAACTGCTTCCAACATATTTACATCTTTCCTTAAATAAGGTGATCAATACTGTACAAAGTACTCTAAATATGGTCTCACTAGTGCCTTGTACAGCCAAAGCATGACCTCCCTATTTGTATTCAGTTCCCCTCAGGATAAATGATAACATTTTATTAGCTTTCTTAATGACTTGCTGCACCTGCAGACCAGCCTTTTATGATCCCTCTGCACCTCAGAACTCTGCAATCTCTCACCATTTAAATAATATGTTTTTTTATTCTTCCTGCCCAATTAGACAATTTCACATTTTCCTACATTACACTCCATTTGCTAGGTCTGCCCACATACTTAACTATCTATGTCCCTTTGAAGCCTCCTTATGACCACTCACAGCTTAAGTTTCCTTCCTATCTTTGTGTCATCAGCAAATTTAGCAACCATCCCGTCAATCCCTTCATCCAAGCCATTTATATTAGTTGTAAACAGTTGAGCTCCCAGCACTTGCCAACCTGAAAAAGACCCATTTATGCCTACTCTATGCTTTCTCTTAGCCAGCCGTCTATCCATGCCAGTATGTTACTCCATTTAATATGAGCTGTTATTTTCCAGAGTGACCTTTGACATGGCGTTTCATCAAATACCTTCCAGAAATTTAAGTCCAGTACACCCACCGGTTCCCCTTTATCCACAGCTCAGGCTACTTCCTCAAAGAACTCCAATAAGTTGGTTAAACATGATTTTCCTTTCAGAAAACCATGTTGATTCTGCCTGGTTACTTTGAACTTATCCAAGTGCCCTGCGATAATATCTTTAATAATAGCTTTCATGTTTTTCCTACGACAGATGTTAGGCTAAGCGGTCTGTAGTTTCCCACTTTCGGTCTCCCTCCTTTTTGAATAATGGAGTAACATTTGCTATCTTCCAATCTAATAGAACCATCCCCGAATTAAAGGAGCTTTGGAAAATTGAAACCAAACCATCAACTATCTCGCAGGACACTCTTTAAGAGCTGAGGATGAAGTCCGTCAGGACCTAGGCTCTTATCAGCCACAGCTCCAATATTTTAGTCAATACCACTTTTCTGGTGACTAACCTTCCTGAGTTTCTCCCTCCCTTTCATTTCCTACTTCATAGCTGCTTCTGGGGTGTTACTTGTATCCTCTAAAGTGAAGATTGATGCAAAATACCTGTTAAATTCATCTGCCATCTCCCTGCTTTCCATTGTCAATTCTCCAGATTCACTTTCTATAGGATTAACACTCATTCAACTTTTCTTTTATAAATATTTATAAAAACTCTTACTATCTGTTTTTATATTTCTGGATAGCTTTTCATGTACTCTACTTTTTCCCTACTTATTAACCTTTTAATCATCCTTTGCTGTTCTTTATATTTTGTCCAATCATCTGAACTTGTAAACTGATGAGAATTTTAAAGTCAAGATGTTGCTTGACTGGGAGTCAATATGGATCAGTGAGCACAGGGATGATAGTTGAACAGGACTGGTGCACATTAAAACATGGGCCGCAGAATTTTGAATGACCTCAAGAAGAGGGTAGAATGTGGGCTACCAGTCAGTAGTATGGAATAGTCAAGTCTAGAAGTACCAAAAGAACAAATAAGAGTTTCAGAAGCAGGCGAGATGAATGTTGTAGAGGTGAAAATAGTCTTAGTGCTGCTGCAAATGACTTCTGAAGCTCATCTTGGGTCATTCGTGAAACCAAGGCTACAAACAGACCGACTTAATCTTCCGTGGAGAGGGATGGATGTGGTAGCTAGGGAATGGATTTTGGAGCGCAGACCAAGAACAACGGCTTCAGTCTTCCCAATGTTTAATTGGAGGAAATTTCTTTTCCTCCAGCACTAGAAATTGTATAAACAGTCAGATAATTTAGCGACAATGGAAAGTCAAGAGAGATAGTGATGAGAGAGAGCTGTGTCATCAGTGTACCTGTGAAAACTGATGCTGTGCCCTCTGATAATGTCTACGGGCAACATGTAGATGAGAAACAGGAGGGATGAAGGATAGCTCCTTGGGGGACCCTCGAGGTAATAGTGCAGAAGCAGTTAGAGAAGCCACTGCAAGTAATATTCTGGACACATAGATAATCTATCTGGGGCGGCACAGTGGTTAGCACTGCTGCCTCACAGCACCAAGGACACGGGTTCAATTCTGGTCTTGGGTGATTGTGCAGTTTGTACCGACTCTCTGACAGAGTATTTTACCCAGGCCCTCTCCCCTGCCCTAACCCTGTCACCTCACACATTTCCTATGGCTAATCCATCTAACCTACACATCTTGGGATACTAAGGAGAAATTTAGTATGGCCAACCCACCTAATGTGCACAATCTTTGGACTGTGGGAGGAAACCAAAGCACCTGGAAGAAACCCAAGCAGACACAGAGAGAATGTGCAGACTCTGCAGACAGACGCTCAAGGCTGGAATTAAACCTGGGGCCTTGCCGCTGTGAGGTAGCAGTGCTAACCACTGCGCTGCCCAAATTAATTAAATTCATTAGACATTCACACCTACATGATCTGACCTCTATGGCTAAGCCTTCATGATCAAGAGCATCAATGCTCTGCAATGCTAATATTTAATCTTGTGTCACCTGTTGGTAGAATAAAACAGACTAAGTAGAACATAAATGGTGTGGCCGGAAATACTATGTGCAGTGTGCAGGATTCATATGCTGTGTGCGCAGTTGAATCCTGATTTTGCCAGTGCTTTTAGGACAAAATGAATGTGGTAGGCTCTTGTGTACGATTGTTGTGCAGGGTGATAGTTTGTGTGGAATGATGTAGTTGCCTAAATTTTATTCTACTGTTTTCTTTAGAAAAATCCATTTAAGATTCTGGAAGCACAGCAGCTGTAAATTACATTACCCTTTGAACAAGTCTGTCTTTTGGCAATCGTGGTAAAGCAATGGCGTAAAAGACACAAAGACTTATTTGATCATTTTCTTCCGATGCCAAATGCTAATTTCAGCATCTTTAAAGACTTTATAGTGTCAGCCTTGGCTCAGTAATAGCAATCGTTTTGAGTTAGAAAGTCACAGTACCATGGAGATATATATATATATATATATATATACACACATATAGGCTATTTCTTTTCATTAGCTATTGATATTTCATAAACTGTGCAACATTTCTACAGTCAAATGTTTGAATGAATGGCTAATCTGTGTCGGTCGCTCAGTCTGGCAGACTTTATGGAAGATTTCATTTTTGATAAAAGCAAATTACTGCGGATGCTGGAATCTAAAAGCAATAGAGTAAACGCTGGAAAATCTCAGCAGGTCTGACAGCATCTGTTCATTTCTGATCTTGTTGTAATCCCCAAATCAGAAATAACTGCATAAAGTGACCACAACTAATCTGCCTCTTTGTTGAAGCATTAGTGAATTATCCAACCATGCATCACCACCAGTGAAGATCATTTAATTGACAACATTTGAGATTTGAAACTGAAAAATGTGAGACTTAAAAAAAAACATTTTTCATAAGTGGACGTGTGGCGTATGGGGTGGCTGAGGGGTGGGAGATTTGAAGGGCAGCAGTGGGGTGGTTGACGGGTGGGAGATTTGAAGGGCAGCGGTAGGGTGGTTGAGGGGTGGGAGATTTGAAGGGCGGTGGTTGGGGAGGGGGTGGTGGGATGCAAATAGAGTTCTTTAACATGACATTAAGTTGAATTCTGCAGGCTACTCTATTCAAGCAAACTTGTTTAATTAAAGGGAGACTGCAAGGAGTGCTCAGCAATGTTTTAGGATGTTGATGTAGATTTGTACTTTCAAAATAAGTATCTTTAATTTAGCAACTCCTTGTTTGATTTGGTTTATTATTGTCACGTATTAACATACAGTGAAAAGTATTGTTTCTTGCGCGCTATACAAAGCATACCGTTCATAGAGAAGGAAACGAGAGAGTGCAGAATGTAGTGTTACAGTCATAGCTAGGATGTAGAGAAAGATCAACTTAATGCAAGGTAAGCCCATTCAAAAGTCTGACAGCAGCAGGGAAGAAGCTGTTCTTGAGTCGGTTGGTACGTGAACTCAGATTTTTGTATCTTTTTCCCGACGGTAGAAGATAGAAGAGAATGGGGTGCGTGGGGTCCTTAATTATGTTGGCTGCTTTGCCGAGGCAGCGGGAAGTGTAGACAGAGTCAATGGATGGGAGGCTGGTTTGCGTGACGGACTGGGCTACATTCATGACTTTTGTCTTGGACCTTGTGGTCTTGGGCAGAGCTAGAGCCATACGAAGCTGTGATACAACCAGAAAGAATGCTTTCTATTGTGCATCTGTAAAAGTTGATGAGAGTCATAGCTGACATGCCAAATTTCCTTAGTCTTCTGAGGAAGCGGAGGCGTTGGTGGGCTTTTTTAACTATAGTGTCGGCATGGGGGGACCAGTACAGGTTGTTAATGATCTGGACACCTAAAAACCTGAAGCTCTCGACCCTTTCTACTTCGTCCGCATTGATGTACACAGTGGCATGCTCTCCTTTACGCTTCCTGAAGTCGATGACAATCTCCTTCATTTTGTTGACATTGAGGGAGAGATTATTGTTGCCGCACCAGTTCACCAGATTCTCTATCTTGGTCCTGTATTCTGTCTCGTAATTGTTTGAGATCCGACCCACTATGGTGGTGTCGTCAGCAAACTTGAAAATCAAATTGGAGGGGAATTTGGCCACATAGTCATAGATGTATAAGGAGTATAGTAGGGGGCTGAAAACACAGCCATATGGGGCACCAGCTGTTGAGGATGATCGTGGAGGAGGTGTTGTTGCCTATCCTTACTGATTGTGGTTTATGAGTTAGGAAGTTCAGGATCCAGTCGCAGAGCATGGTGCCAAGGCTCACGCCATGGAATTTGGAGATGAGTTTTGTGGGAATAAGTGTTGAAGGCTGAGCTGTAGTCAATAAAAGGAGTCTGACATAGGTGTCCTTGTTATCTAGGTGTTCCAGTTGAGTGCAAGGCCAGTGAGATGGCGTCTGCTGTGGACCTGTTGTGGTGATAGGCAAACTGTAGTGGATCCAGATAGTCCGGGAGACTGGAATTGATTCGTACCATGACTAGCCTTTCGAAGCACTTCATAATGATGGATGTCAGAGCCACCAGCTGATAGTCATTAAGGCACGCTGCTTGGTTTTTCTTTGGTACCGGGATGCTGGTGGTCTTCTTGAAACAGATAGGGACCTCAGATTGTTGTGATGAGAGGTTGAAGATGTCTGCGAATACTTCCGCCAGCTGATCCGCACAGGATCTGACTGCTCGCCTGGGTACCCCATCCGGGCCAGTCACTTTCCGTGGGTTGGCCTTCAAGAAAGCTGCTCTAACATCTGCAGTGGTGACCCCAGATACAGGTTCATCCACAGCTTCCAGGGTGGAGGGCATGCTCTCGCTGACCTCTTGTTCAAAACGGGAGTAGAATGCATGTATTATAATGTATGTATAGAATCCTTGTATTATAATCAATGTTGATATTATGGCCTTCCCCATCTTACAGATATGGAATGATGTGGAACTGCTGAATGGTGTCCTCCTGCTTCCAATTTGATGTTTGGCACTTCAGACTGAAACCTAATTTGCAGAATGCACTAATGTGTCTACTAGTTAGTTAGTTACATATTTGCTGCTCTTGATTATCCACAGATAAATGTTGGAAGATGCAAATACAAAAAGAGGAAGGCAGCACTGAGTACACAGTTCAAGGTTGAAAAACACAAAACCGCTGTGATCTAGATAAAGTAAAGCTACCATTTGCATATAGTAATGGCATTTATCTTTCTTTACATAGGTTTCCTGGAATAGACTTGTATAGAAATACACCAAAATTATGAAAGGAAACAGGCCATTCAGCCCAACTGTTGCATGTCCATGTTTATATTGCTTGCGAGCACATGGTTGAATCACTTTTTTCCACCTTGTTCCTATATTCCTTTGAACAGCTATTCAATCTAATATTGAATATTCACAATTTTTTGTCTCAATCCTTGGATGTGAAATCTGCAGCCTACAATTCTGTAACAAAGTTTATTTGCTCCAGAATAAGGCTGTATTTTCAAAAAACCTGTACTTTGATTTCCTAGACCAGTCCTTATAATGTAGGTGGAGTATTATATCTTTATTTTAAAATAATACATGTCTTGAGTGTACTGTGTGTTAGTTCTTCCTTGGCTTTGAGTGTGGTGTTGAGCACTGAAAATTTCATGTAGCATTTCCTACTTTTAATATCATGTGTTAACCCTTGTAGGCCATCAAACTGATAGCCAGACAAGTGCATTGTCGTTTTGTAATTATTTTCCCGTCAATGCTAGCAAGCTTCAAATGATTCCCAGCACAGTATTAAATGAGGGAATAGGAAGCAGTAGGAAGAGTGGAATCCAAAACTGTGACAGGGCTGGCATGTTCTGAAATAGAATACTCTCCTTGACTAACCTTTTCAATATTGCTCTCTAACTCTGTGATCCAGTTTTCAGTTAGTTCTTCGGAAAGTACAACATCTATGATGGTGTGCTGTTGAAATATCAAGACTCAAATGGTCTGTGCCGCCATTCCGTAGTGACTGAATTTTTTGTTTTGTGGATCAAGATGCAACATGTAGATTCGGATGTAATTCTGTGAGCCATTTCCAGGTTGTATTTTGTGGTTGGGAAGTGAAAGCTGGTAGAGTGGGGATATGATTCATTATATTCTCCTTGTATGTGTTTGGGACCGTTGGGATGAAAAAAATCCTTGCTGTTAAAAGTTTTAAAATTTAAGTGGAAATTGATGCTTACTATGTCCAGTTCATATGAGAATACAAAACTCGTCTTGCATCACCCCATTCCTCCCTCACCGAGCACCCAAAAATCTAGTTGAAGAAAGTTATATGTTAGAGTCCAGTCATTCTTCCCCTCCTGTGACAGAGGGGTGATTTTGGCAGCCCACTTTGTTTACTAAACTGAACAGTTTAATAAACTGTGAAAATTATCTGTACAAAATTCATGAGATGTACAGCGTGCAAGCTGAGAGGCTCTGCATGCACAATCAAAAGTTCAGAAACATATCCAAAGAGCATAGGATATCTGAATGTATAATTGTTACTCACTGGTCCATCTTGCTTTTGATATGTGTTTGATTTTTTAAAAAATCTGAGCACTTAGTTAAAGTTTTTGAAGCCTAATATGCTAAGATAATATACTAATGGGATTAATTTTACAAAACAAATGTAGACGAGATCTTGTTGCACAAGAAACATATCTCCCGAAAATATGTATTGAGCAAAACTAAAAGCATGTTCCTACTTGAATGCCGTGTTTCAATCAAACTCAGCTTACTCTGCAGGTTTTGCAATCAGTGAGGGGTTTTGTTTTTCCTACGTACATTTGTGTTATACATATTGTAGTACAGCAATTACTCTAACTCACTTGCAGCCATCTTTAGTAGTTATGGTACTGCTCCTTGTAACATTCACAGCAATTTTGCATGTGCTGTTCATGATATTGCTGCTATCGCTGCTTGTAAGGCTGCGGTGTTCTCACTAACACACCACTTCCCTCCAGCTTGTGCAATGTTGTCCATGAATGCAGTGCTGCTCCCCAGGCTGATCCTCCAGGCAGCACCCTGGGTGGTGTTCTCCACAGTGCCACTCCCCCTAGGTTGTGCAATGCTGAACACCTGAATAGCACTCCTCTTATTAGTCCTCACAATGCTCCTCTCCAACAGTCTCCTTGCCCCTCAATTAACAATTGCATTACTTTATTTCTCTCTCCACAAATGCAGTTTGACTTGCTGAGTATTTCTAGCATTTTCTATTTTTATTTCAGTTTCCAGCCTTCACAGTATTTTGCTTTTATAAATATGTCCATATGTGGTGATTAAAGCTGCAACTATAATGAAAACATTTCAGGACTGTATTCTGTTCTTCAAACTTCACAGGCTTCTCTCGTGGTTTATGATGCAATTATTTAACTTCTCAGGATTTTTTACTATTTTTCAACTAAGGATCTCTTCCTCCCCATTTCTAGCTTTATTCCTTTGAGATATCCCTTAAAACTTGCCTCCAACTGTTCTACTATCATCTTATTAGCTTGCCAAATTTTGTTTGATAACGTTCTTGCAAAACACCTTGGACATTTTACTGTGTTAATTACATCATGAAAATACATGTCATTTTTTTCTGCCTCATGGGAAACATTAAAATATACCCCAAAATGCATGTGCATAAGTTTAGAGGGAAAAAATTGTGCTCAAAGAAAAGGGGGTTAAAATGCTAATTGGCAGACATTTTATCTCCTCAAATATAAATAAGCAACTCATTAGCTTGTTCTCAAAAACAATGAAAAAAAACCCCTGGCACATTATTGTGGGAAGTTGTTCCAGGTATTCAGCAGGGTTGGCTGCCCACAGAACCTCTCTCAGGTTAACACAGGCATAAGAGACAAAAATGCTCTTTGACAATGAGATTTTGAACTATCTAGGCTATGGCCTAGATTCAGATTTTTATAATGTAGAACAATAGTTATGAATTGTTTTGTTTAGCTAAGACAACCCACTAATATGGGTAAGTGTAAGATGATACTTTATATTGTAAAAAGATGAGTTATACAAGTCAAACTAAGTGAATCTGATCACAATTGTTGCTCTTTTTGTTCACTCACTGTAAAATAAAACCGGTTCATGATTTTGTATCCAGTTTTAGCACCAAGTCTTTGCTCATTATGCCATTGTACCAAGTATATAGGGAGTCTAAACCAACTACCAGAAAAAGTAAGTTGCTCCAATAACTTAAGAGGAATTGACACCACTGAACTTGAAGCTATTTAATAACAGACCAGATTTGTAACGGCATCTATAAATAGTTGGGGATTTCAGGCGTATTTCCTTCACCGAAACTGAAAGCTAATTTCTTAATAGGAACTGAAGAGTTGAAAAGAAGCAAGACCAACTGGTAAAATGTCCAGATTCATTGGCAGGCTGGTGGGTAATGTACAAAGATCATTGGGGCGGCACAGTGGTTAGCATGGTTGCCTCACAGCGCCAGGGACCTGGGTTCAATTCCTGGCTTGGGTCACTGTCTGTACGGAGTCTGCATGTTCTCCCCGTATCTGCATGGGTTTCTTCTGGGTGCTCCAGTTTCTTCCCACAGAACGAAAGACGTGGTGGTTAGTTGGATTGGCCATGCTAATTCTCCCTCAGTGCACCCGAAAAGGCGCCGGAATGTGGTGACTAGGGGATTTTCAGAGTAACTTCATTGCAGTGTTAATATATTAAATAAACTTAAGACTTTCAGTGAAAGAGCGGCACAATGGTTAGCACTGCTGCCCTACAGCTCCAGGGACCTGGGTTCAATTCTGGCCTTGGGTGACTGTGTGAAGTTTGTATGTTCTCCTTGTGCCTGCATGTGTTCCCTCTGGGTGTTCCAGTTTCCTCCCACAGTCCAAAGATATGCGGGTTAGGTGGATTGGCCATGTTAAATTGCTCCTTGGTGTCCAAAGGTGTGTAGGTTTTAGGATTAGTTGTGCTAAATGTGTGGGGTTACAGGAATAGGGTGGGAGAGAGATCCTGGGTAAGATACCCTGTCGGAGAGTTGGTTTATACTCAATGGGGCCAGTGACCTCTTCTGCACTGTAGGGATTCAATGAAGTCTAAAATAGCACCTTTTCCCAGCCTTTTAATACATCTGGGCATTTTTACACCCTTCATTTGTCGTCATTTTTTCTTGTTCAATTCCATTAAGAGCTTGTTTGTCTTTTGTCTTTATCAGGCCTGAATGTCTTGCTCTTTTTTCAGAATTTCTTAAGTTTGAACCCTCCTAAATGCTGCTTTCTACGAGAGGGAGATAGAAATATATAAACATTAATAATGTCTTTATCTGGTTTTCTATTGAATGTGCCTAAACTAGGAAAGTTGCTACAGGTGAATGGTTTCTGATCCGGAGTGTTCTTCGCTTCTGTTTTGGTATATTCTTCCAATATCTGGAAACATGGGACAATTTGTACTAAGAGCTGCCCCATCCTGTGATTCTAAGCTTTGCCTGCCCTGTCTGTGGGTTTGAGCATTATCTAAACAGATAATGAAAAGGCTTGAGTTTTCAAGTTTCTCCGTATTTGTACATCATCATACTAGGCAGTAGAAGTGTTATAACCATTCTCACCACAGAATCCTTACTTTGATGTGGAGCCCAAAACTGTGCACAGTGCTCCAACCAGAGGCCCAAACATCCTAGACCACTGAAACACAAATATCAAACATGCCTACAGATCTATCGTCCGCCCACACTTTGGCAAATCAGACCACAATGCTGTGTGCTCCTGCTTCCAGCTTACACGCAAAAACTGAAGCGGGAAAATCTGTCTAAGAAAGTCATGAAATGTTGGTCTGAGGAATTGGATGATCTCCTACAGGACTTCTTAGATTCAGTGGACTTGTCAGTATTTAAAATCTCTGCAACCAGCCTAAACGGATACGCCACTACAGTAACTGACTTGATTAGTAAGTGCGTAGAAGACTGTGTGACAAAGAAGCAAATTTGCGTGATTCCCAACCACAAACCATGGATGAACAGGGATATCCACTGCTGGCTGAAATCTAGGTCCGAGGCATTCAGGTCAGGTGACCTGACCTATACAAGAAAGCTAGATATGATCTAAGGAGATCCATCAAAGATGCCAGAAGACAGTACCGGACGAAGCTAGAGTCCCAGGCTAGCCACACGGTCCTCCGCTGACTATGGAAAGGTCTGCAAGACATAATAGGCTACAAGATGAAGGCATGTAAAATCGCCGGCACCAACGCACCCCTCCCTGATGAGCTCAATGCATTCTATGCCCATTTTGAACAAGAGGTCAGCAAGAGCAAGCCCTCCACCCTGGAAGCCTCGGATGGACCTGTATCTGAGGTCACCATTGCAGATGTCAGAGCAGCTTTCTCAAAGGTCAACCCATAGAAAGTGACTGGCCCGGATGGGGTACCCGGACGAGCACTCAGATCCTGCGCGGATCAGCAGGCGAAGGTATTCGCAGACATCTTCAACCTCTCTTCACAACAATCTGAGGTCTCTATCTGCTTCAATAAGACGACCATCATCCTGGTACCAAAGAAAGGCCAAGCAGCGTGCCTTAATGACTATCATCCGGTGGCTCTGACACCCATCATTATGAAATGCTTCGAAAGATTTGTCATGGCACGAATTAATTCCAGCCTCCCGGATTATCTGGATCCACTACAGTTTGCCTATCGCAACAGGTCCACAGCAGACGCCATCTCCCTGGCCCTGCACACAACCTAGATAACAAAGACACCTATGTCAGATTCCTATTTATTGACTACAGCTCAGCCATCAACATCATTATTCCTATGAAACTCATCTCTAAACTCCATGGCCTGTGGCTCGGCTCCTCCCTCTGAAACTGGATCCTGAACTTCCTTACCACAGATCGTAATCAGTAAGAATAGGCAACAACTCCTCCATGATCATCCTCAACACCGGTGCCCCAAAAGGTTATGTCCTCAGCCCCTTCCTATACTCCTTATACACCTATGTATAAGTGGTCAACTTCCCCTCCAACTCTATTTTCAAGTTTACTGATGACACCACCGTAGTTGGATTCAAACAATGATGAGACGGAGTACAGGAATGAGATCGAGAATCTGGTGGCGACGACAATAATCTCTTCCTCAATGTCAACAAAACGAAGGAGATAGTCATCGACTTCAGGAAGCGCAAAGGAGAACATGCCCCTGTCTACATCAATGGGGACGAAGTAGAAATGGTCGAGAGCTTCAGGTTTTTGTGTATCCAAATCAACAACAACCTGACCTGGTCCCTCCATGCCGACACTATAGTTAAGCAAGCCCACCAATGCCCCTAGAAGACTAAGGAAATTTGGCATGTCAGCTACGACTCTCTCCAGCTTTTACAGATACACCATAGAAAGCATTCTTTCTGGTTATATCACAGCTTGGTATGGCTCCTGCTCAGCCCAAGACTGCAAGAATCTACAAAGGGTTGTGAATGAAGCCCAGTCCATCACACAAACCAACCTCCCATTCATTGACTCTGTCTACACTTCCCGCTGCCTCGGAAAAGCAGCCATCGTAATTAAGGACCCCACGCACCCTGACACACACTCTTTCATGATGTGGAGATGCCGGCGTTGGACTGGGGTAAGCACAGTAAGGAGTCGCAATACCAGATAGATAGCCACATGAACAGAGTGGGATTGGAGGGATACAAAAGAATGGTCTAGTTTGGACCAGGGAGCGCCGCGGGCTTGGAGGGCCGAAGGGCCTGTTCCTTTGCTGTATCGTTCTTTGTTCTTTGTTGTTCAGATTAAAGTCCAACCAGTTTATTTGGTAGCACAAGCTTTCAGAGCGCTGCTCCTTCATTAAGTGAGTGGGAGTTCTGTTCACAAACAGGGCATATAAAGACACAAACTCAATTTACAAAATAATGGTTGGAATGCGAGTCTTTACAGGTAATCAAATCTTAAAGGTACAGACAATGTGAGTGGAGAGAGGATTAAGCACAGGTTAAAGAGATGTGCATTGTCTCCAGCCAGGACAGTTAGTGAGATTTTGCAAGCCCAGGCAAGTCGTGAGGGCACAGATAGTGCGACATCTGTAACCCCCACGACTTGCCTGAGCTTGCAAAATTTCTCTAACTGTTGTGGCTGGAGACAATACACATCTCTTTAACCTGTGCTTAACCCTCTCTCCACTCACATTGTCTGTACCTTTAAGACTTGATTACCTGTAAAGACTCTCGTTCCAACCATTATTTTGTAAATTGAATTTGTGTCTATATATGCCCTGTTTGTGAACAGAACTCCCACTCACCTGATGAAGGAGCAGTGCTCTGAAAGCTTGTGGCTTGTGCTATCAAACAAACCGGTTGGACTTTAACCTGGTGTTGTGATACTTACTGTGCATACTCCCTTCCACCTTCTTCCATTGGGAAAAAGATACAAAAGTCTAAGGTCACTTACCAACCGACACAAGAACAACTTCTTCTTGCTGCCATCATACTTTTGAATGGACCCACCTCGCACTAAGTTGATGTTTCTCTGCATCCTAGCTATGACTCTAACACTACATTCTCCAATCTCTCCTTTCCTTTTCTATGAACGGTATGCTTTGTATAACATGCAAGAAACAATACTTTTCACTGCATACTAATGCATGTGACAAATCAAATCAATCAACCAATGTGGTCTTAATAGAGTTTTGTATAGATTCTGTAACTCCAGACATAAAACCCAGTATTCCATTAACTTATTTTTTCTTGATCTTGTTCACCTGCAGTGCTGCTTTTAATGCATTGTAAGCACAAACCACAAATTCCTTCGCAGTTCCATATTACCCAACTGTCTTGCATTCCAAGTATCCATAATAGTAGGTTTTGTCTTCATAGAAACCCGACAGTGCAGAAGGAGGCCATTCGGCCCATCGAGTCTGCACCGACCACAATCCCCCCCTACATACCCACCCTACCCCCACATATTTACCCACTAATCCCTCTAACCTCCGCATCTCAGGACTCTAAGGGGCAATTTTTTTTAACCTGGCCAATCAACCTAACCCGCACATCTTTGGACTGGGAGGAAACCGGAGCACCCGGAGGAAACCCACGCAGACACGAGGAGAATGTGCAAACTCCACACAGACAGTGACCCAAGCCGGGAATCGAACCCAGGTTCCTGGAGCTGTGAAGCAGCAGTGCTAACCACTGTGCTACCGTGCCTGCATTTAAAGTAGTCTTTCAGGAATGTTTTGGTCAGTTTGAGGACTGTATCTCTTGCTGGATTTATTTGGTGGGCATTTCCTGGTGCAAGAAACTGCTGAATAAATGCAAATACCTTTTTGTCTTTAGGGGCCATCAGCAAGTGCAAACTACAGGGGATTAATTGCCTTCTTTTATTACATGTTCTCTCATGCAGCTAAGAATCTTTTAAGGAAGGCGCTGACTAGCCTGCTGAGTGCAAACACTGTAGAATTACTTCAGAGTAATGCATTAACCTGACAGAGGTGAAAAATGTTTCAATGAAGTGTTAATGGCAGTTTTAACCCAATTCAGTTTATTACATTCAATTAAACTTTTGAGATGTGAGTGTTGTTCACATGGGGCGCATTTATTTTGTGTTACTTTAAACCCAATGGCACAATTTTATGTAGCTTTTCCAGGGTCAGAAGTATTGATTATGGTGAAAGAATAATTTAAAACCCTGCATTTAAAGTAGTCCTGTTGCAATGCAGACAGTAAGTTGACTGTAAATGTTTTGCGGGTCTCTGTTCCTAAATTACATATTTTATATAAGCAAAACTTCATTTCATTCTCAGAATTATTTATTTATGCCTTCGATTTTAGTATTATTAATAAATTCAGGCCTCAGTCCCTCTAGTCCTATATCAAAATCATAGACATACACATTGAATTGAAGTGGTCCCCAAACAGAACCCAGGAGGCACTGATACATTCAACCACTGTCCGCATCCGGCATTAATTTCTACCCTGTTTACCCCCTCTCAGCAGTTTATACTCCAAACTGAGAGCACTGTTCTTGCTGGAATAAATACTGCTGCTTCTAATTATTTTCTTAATCTAAATATTCAGTAATTTCACAGTAATAACAATTACAAACTTTTCTCCTCCACAGGTGTCAAACTAGCTGACCTGTGATTATTCACTTTTGAAAATGGGTATTGTGTTGACAGCTTGAGTCTTCCAGTATGCACACCCTCTCAATAGTATTCTGACATATAATATCTACTACCTCCGTTGTTTCTCCCCCTTGAATCATATTTTCTATTTTTGTACATATTTTATAATTTCTCATTTTGTTTTTTCACAGGATTTACTTTCTTCCCAGTGTTCTATTTTGTGAACACAGAAGGATGCGTCACATGTAGGCTTAACACTGTAATGAAGTTACTGTGAAAATCCCCTAGTCGCCCCACTCCGGCACCTGTTCAGGTACACTGAGGGAAAATTTAGCATGCCCTACGCACCTAACCAGCACGTCTTTCGGATTGTGGGAGGAAACTGGAGCACCCAGAGGAAACCCACACAGGCACGGAGAGAACGTGCAGATTCTGCACAGACAGTGACCCAAGCTGAGAATCGAACATGGGTCCCTGCGCAGTGAGGAGGCAGTGCCAACTACTGTGCCATCCCATAATAAGTATCCCTGCTAACTTGTTTAATGTCTAATTATTCACCATCCTACCTTCACTGGGAGCCCACCTGACATTCAACTTTTTTCCTAATATGTTTATACAATATTATATTTTTGAAATTCATTCTTTACACTCTTTCCTGAAGAAACTTTTTTTGCACAATTTGCTAAACTTGTTTTTGTATTGCTGCCTTTTTTGTTTGGACATAGAAGTTCTCCCAAGGTGCACACACATTTAACTCATCATCTTGGTAGGCTTTTGTTGCCCATAAGTAGATGTAGCACTGCCTCTCCCATTTTATCTCAAAGATTATAAAACGATGCATCAAAAAACCTCAATTAACCATCAGGAATATTTGATTTGTATATTAGAAAAGAGAAGATTCAAGTTGTTTTTACTATTAGAGCTTGGAATCATTTAACCATGGCTGGCTATCGGGTAGGTATTTGAATAAAAAGCTGCAGAATAGATGGCAGCAATTGCATATCTGCCACCTGCCTGTAATTTCTAACTCAAAAAGTAACATTGTGAATGTTGGAATCATATTTTGAAATTAGAACGGAAAATACTTAGCAGGTCTGGCAGCATCTTATAGTTTCAGGTCGACGACCTTTAGAACTGGGAAAAGTTAGGCAGTAGCAAGAATATAAAAGCAATATTGGAAATCTGAAATAAAAACAGTGCTGGAAAAACTCAGCAGGTTTGGCATCTGCGTAGAGACAGACGTTTCGAGTCCAGTATGATGTAGAAAGAGTCATATTGGATTCGAAACGTTAACTCTAGTTATTTCTCCACAGATGCTGAATTTTTCCAGCAGCTTCTGTTTTTATTTTGGCCTGTAACAATGTAATTTCCATGACAGGATCCAAGTGCGCAACCCCAAAATTAAAGCCAAATTTGTCCATGAGATCACTTTCAGTGAACGTGAATCTAACTTTTGCAATATAGTTGTCCTAGCGATTTATCTAGTAGGACCGCATTTGTGAAGGAGACGGTTGTGTTGTGGAACTCGCTGTGAGCATTGGCCAGTTTGCTGTTCAATGTACAAATTGCCTGAGGTTGCAGTAGTTTATTGAGCGCTGAGTACGTGCACCTTGATTTCTCGTGCTTGGGTTGAATAGTCTGGCCTCCCTCCTTAAGGAATATTGATATTTTCATGGCCAATCTGAAGCTGCATCGTTGTTTTCGAGCCTATCAGCTGCAGGGGAGGGCAGTGCCTGAAAGCTGCAAAGTCTCTGCAGCTTGAAAAGTTTAGAGTTCACGCAACATAAATAGCCCATAAAATGTAGCGTCAGACACCCTGTTACATAAAGTGACCGTCCCGGGGTGGGGGAGGGGGAGGGGGGTAATACCTTTTGGGTGTCTCCCTGGGCTTTGGCCCGGGGGGGTGGGGGGGAGAGAGTTACATCTTTTGTTAGTACAGCACGATGGCTTGGGGCTGTCCATTGTTCCCAATTATTCAACACGTTTCTGTAGGGCTGGCCACGTCTCTCACGTTGTCTGTGCATTTGGAACACGTTGTACTGTAATCGGGGAGCTGACACGTCCTGCCATTCCAGGCTGCGCCTGCCCACGTCTTGTGGGTTGGGCATATGCAGTAAAAAACGCTGGAGAAAGTAGCAGTGTGAGCGGGTTAAACTGCAACCGATTGTCCGGTGAGTAAAAAAGCGAGGGCGTTGTATTTACTTTTGCATAATAATTAAATGTACATCTGCAACATTTATTGCACGATCTTAGTCCCCAAGTGCTTTACAGCTGCTCCTGGTAGTGGTCGTGCAGAACAGTCAGGGAAGTGAAAGCAAAGTAAGCATTTCTAGCCGTTCGAGATTTGTACATTTGCTGTGATACTCACCTTGCAGTGCACACTCAAAGATTCCTGGTCTCCGTAAACGGCTCAGGCAGAATAGATTCACTTCCGTCGTAACTTTGTAGAATGTATCTTTCACAAGTTTGGAAACATGGAAGACAAATGGTAAATTCGTAATGATTATGAAAAGGGTGCCCGTGCATACAGGAGATCCTCCTGGTGGCCATCGCAGTGCTTCGTTCTCATTTTAATTTTATTGTATGACATGGAAAAGGGAAAGGTTAAGGTATTAAATGATTGTTTTGTTTTATACAAATGGTCCAGTGACATTATTTTCCGTCAGTTGGACAGTCAGCAAACTGGTGGAAAAGCAATCGGATTGAAAATATTTGGTGCAAATACTACAATAAATCTAAATTGTTCAGGCGCCGAGTTAGGTCTCAACTTGGTATTAACTGGGACTGATACAGGTATAGTAGGAACAAATTATGAAACGAGAGCAGAACAGCTGTGCATGCACTTTGCCAAACTATTGTAATATGCAAATGCCTGTTAGCGTGAACCTCAATTTACAGATAAAGGGAATTCCTCACTATGTTGGTCTGACCCTAATGTAAATGCAAGTTGAACACTAGTAATGGAACAGATATAAATTTTCAGCATGTGTGTGAGATAAAATGAATGTGTATTCTGTGAACCTGAGGTCATTTTGCTCATATCACAAAAGGAGTAGCTTAGGACTATTTATCATAGTGTCGCTACAGTGCAGAAGGAGGCCATTCGGCACATTGGGTCTGCTGAGTATCTTACCTCGGCCCATTCCCCCCCCATCCTATCCCTGTAACCCCAAACATTTATCATGGCTAATCCATCTAACCTACACATCTTGGAACGCTAAGGGGCAATTTTTTTTTCTTTGGGTAAGCGTTCTCCAAGGCGGCCTTCACGACACACGACAACGCAGAATCGCTGAGCAGAAACTGATAGCCAAGTTCCGCACACGTGAGGAGGGCCTCAACCAGGATCTTGGGTTCATGTCACACTATCTGTAATCCCCACAACTTGCCTGAGCTTGCAAAATCTCACTAACTGTCCTGGCTGGAGACAATACACACCTCTTTAACGTGTACTTGGCCCTCTCTCCTTTACATTGTCTGTATCTTTAAGACTTGATTACTTGTAAAGACTCGCATTCCAACCATTATCTTATAAATTGAGTCTGTATCTGTATATGCCTCTGTTTGTGAACACAGCTCTTCACTCACCTGATGAAGGAGCCTGAGACACCGAAAGCTAGTGTTTCATTGGATTACGCGAGTTTGCTTTATTCATCCTTTCATATATTCACAATCAAAATCAGCAATAATTGGGACTGTAGTCCTGTAAACTGTCAAGATCGTTTTTTTAAAAAAAACATTAAGTAGTATAAGAAACTAAAGTCACTGTTGGACTTTAATCTGGTGTTGAGACATCTTACTGTGCTTAACCCCAATCCAACGCCGGCATCTCCACATCATGGCAATTTTTTTTACCATGGCCAATCCACCTTTGGCCTATGGGAGGAAACAGGAACATCTGGAGGAAATCCACGCAGACATGGAGAAAATGTGCAAACTCCACTCAGTCGTCCAAGGTTGGAATTGAACTGGGATCCCTGGTGCTGTGAGTTGGGGTGCATTATTGACCCCAATAATCACATTTTAATTTGATGTTTTTAAGTTTCCTTTGTACTTTGATTTCTGTTCGGGCTGTTCCCCCTCCTTTTTGGGGAGCTGCCCCTTTTACTTTGTCCTGATTTGATCTGAGTTTGTTTACTTGGTTTGGTTTGACCTAAAAAGAGGGCAGCAGTGCTAACCCCTGCATCACCATGCTGCCCTAATTAGGGACCAAACATTTATAATCCAAGTTCACAGCTAAATGTATATATATGCCCACATTATTTATGAACATTAACATGGGAGGTATACCACCTACTGCAGAAAGGAATGTAGAATTCTGAGTTCCTAAGGCACTGCTTGTAGTGTGCTATGCCTGGTTACAGACGGACACAATTCTGATGGCCTTGTGAACTCAAGATCTGGAAACCAGAGATTGAAAGCCTGTTATGAGTATTTGGTAATCAGTGAACACTCCTTTATGTTTCATTGGATTACGCGATTTTGCTTTATTCATCCTTTCATATATTCACAATCAAAATCAGCAATAATTGGGACTGTAGTCCTGTAAACTGTCAAGATTGTTTTTTTAAAAAAACATTAAGTAGTGTGAGTAACTAAAGTCAATGGTACAAAATGATCTGGAGCACTCAATCCACCTTGGCAAGCTTGCAGTGCAAAGGGATCATGTAGCTGCTATGCTCCCAGGATCCAGGCGCTGCTGGTACAGTTTGTTCAGTTAATCATTCATTGGGCACTCAGATGGCAAGACATTTGACAAGGGCACAGTCTGTGGCATGAAGTAATTGATATTGTATGATTGTTTCAAATGTAGTCTCAATCTTTATTTATTAATCACAAGTAGGCTTACATTACCATTGCAATTAAGTTACTGTGGAAATCACCTAGTCGCCACACTCCAACGCCTGTTTGGGTACTCTGAGGGAGAATTTAGCGTGGCCAATGCACCTAACCTGCACATCTTTTGGACTATGGGAGGAAACCAGAACACCCGGAGGAAACCCATGCAGGCACGGAGAGAATGTGCAAACTCCACACAGACAGTGACTCAAGCCTGGAATTGAATCCGGGTCCCTGGTGCTGTGAGGCCAGTAAGAAGTCTCACAACACCAGGTTAAAGTCCAACAGGTTTATTTGGTAGCAAACGCCATAAGCTTTCGGAGCACTGCCCCTTCGTCAGATGGAGTGGAAATGTGCTCTCAAACAGTGCAAACAGACAAAATCAAGTTGCAGAATACTGATTAGAATGCGAATCCTACAGCCAGCCAGGTCTTAAAGGTACAAACAATGTGGGTGGAGGGAACATTAAACACAGGTTAAAGAGATGTGTATTGTCTCCAGACAGAACAGCTAGTGAGATTCTGCAAGCCCAGGAGGCAAGCTGTGGGGGTTACTGATAGTGTGACATAAATCCAACATCCCGTCCTCATGTGTGCGGAACTTGGCTATCAGTTTCTGCTCAGCGACTCTGCGCTGCCGTGTGTCGTGAAGGCCGCCTTGGAGAACGCTTACCTGAAGATCCAAGGCTGAATGCCCGTGACTGCTGAAGTGCTCCCCCACAGGAAGAGAACAGTCTTGCCTGGTGATTGTCGAGCGGTGTTCATTCATCCGTTGTCGTAGCGTCTGCATGGTTTCCCCAATGTACCATGCCTCGGGAGGCATGGTACATTGTGAGGCAGCAGTGCTAACCACTGTGCAACCCCAATCTTTGCTTCAGATGTCTTCACTGTTGGGACTGTGCTGCTGATCATCTTTTGTATCACCACAGAGAATGTCAGTACAAGTTCACTTTGATTCACGTTTAATTACTTGACAAGAACAAGACAGGGTGATCTACAAGAATCCAGTCACCTTGACCTTGCAGTCTGCAAGGCTACAGTCCCAGTTGTTGCTGATTTTGATTGTGAGCACTCTTGGCAGATCATGTCAGAAGTCATTGAAAGTTTTTGATAGTACATTTCGACAGCTTAGTTCCGTTTTAATATTCACACAATGCAAAGGAGTGGTTTGTAGTTACGTGAAGTATCTCTGTCACTCCTGGTACAACATAATGTTTATATGGTGCTCTGGGATTATATTCTGTTATGTAATTCCATCGGAAGTATGCATACAAAAGGCACTATGTTACTGGTGTTCTGTTGCCCTGAGTATGTCAAATGGAGGAATTCAATACTGGAATCTGAATTCTTGATTTCATAGAGAATCATAGAATCATAGAAACCCTACAGTGCAGAAGGAGGCCATTCGGCCCATCGAGTCTGCACCGACCACAATCCCACCCAGGCACTACCCCCACATATTTTACCCGCTAATCCCTCTAACCTACGCATCCCAGGACTCTAAGGGGCAATTTTTTTTTTTAACCTGGCCAATCAACCTAACCCGCACATCTTTGGACTGTGGGAGGAAACCGGAGCACCCAGAGGAAACCCACGCAGACACGAGGAGAATGTGCAAACTCCACACAGACAGTGACCCGAGCCGGGAATCGAACCCGGGACCCTGGAGCTGTGAAGCAGCAGTGCTAACCACTGTGCTACCGTGCCGCCATGTCGAAAAAAAATCCAAATTCTTGAATGTCAGTGGATAAAAACATCGACATGCACAGAAACGCACAATCAGTCTTCGCCTAAAAAATTCCACACCATTGAACCTCATTGCTCAGTACTCCATCACAGCACCCAGCTGCACTTGAATGCTTTTAATGTCTTTGATTTTGCTACCTTAATTGTTATATTTTTTCAACCATATCAGTAAGCAAACCAGCTGCTTTCTCATTTTCCTAAAATTGATATTTACAAATTGAAAATGAGCCCTCATGACCTGACTTCACTTAAAATAATACTCTTGGTTTGCCTTATCAATCCCTTTGAACATTTCATATTCTTCAATAAGCCTCTTAAAAGTGTCGTGATTTAATCTCTCTAATCTTTCCTATTGCTCATCTCTTTTCCACTGAAAATCACTCTTGAAAGCAACTATGCCCATTTTGGTGTACAGTTCCCAAAGTTGAGTACAGCCATTTTACCGTGCAGTTACAGTCTCACTTTAGCATTGAAGAGTACAAAATTAACAAGTGTCAATCTGACTCTGAAATGCAGTGGTGCCCAATCCGACAGGGTGGTTCCCTCGTACCTGATACTATGTGGAGTATGATTTTGTGTGATGTCAAACGATGTCTCTTGGGGCTTCTGGCACTTTATAAATATGAGCAGTGTGATTCTTCTTGGGAGTGTTGTGAACAGAAGCAGAGGAAAAAGGTCATTAGGCCTCTGATCATTTGTGCAGAAAGACATTATGGTCCCCCATTATACAAATGACTGTTTCTTAAATGATTTGCATTTTGGCTTGACTACCCATATGTTCATTCAATGTGTTGTTCACTATTTATGTGCTGAATTTACTGACTTCAGTCCTAAATTAAAATTTTACTCTCTGATTTGATATTGTAAACACAGTAAGAAGCTTAACAACACCAGGTTAAAGTCCAACAGGTTTATTTGGTAGCAAAAGCCACACAAGCTTTCGAGGCTCTAAGCCCCTTCTTCAGGTGAGTGGGAATTCTGTTCACAAACAGAATTTATAAAGACAGACTCAATTTACATGAATGATGGTTGGAATGCGAATACTTACAACCAGGCAAGACTGTTCTCTTCCTGTTGGGGAGCACTTCAGCGGTCACGGGCATTCGGCCTCTGATATTCGGGTAAGCGTTCTCCAAGGCGGCCTTTGCGACACACGACAGCGCAGAGTCGCTGAGCAGAAACTGATAGCCAAGTTCCGCACACACAAGGACGGCCTCAACCGGGATATTGGGTTCATGTCACAATATTTGTAACTCCCACAGTTGCGTGGACCTGCAGAGTTTCACTGGCTGTCTTGTCTGGAGACAATACACATCTTTTTAGCCTGTCTTGATGCTCTCTCCACTCCCATTGTTTTGTTTCTTAAAGACTGGATTAGTTGTAAGTATTCGCATTCCAACCATTATTCATGTAAATTGAGTCTGTGTCTTTATAAATTCTGTTTGTGAACAGAATTCCCACTCACCTGAAGAAGGGGCTTAGAGCCTCGAAAGCTTGTGTGGCTTTTGCTACCAAATAAACCTGTTGGACTTTAACCTGGTGTTGTTAAACTTCTTACTGTGTTTACCCCAGTCCAACGCCGGCATCTCCACATCATTGATATTGTAAGCCACAGCACAAATTAGTATAGGATCAGGTGTAGTAGTTTGAGCACAATTCATGCTCTGAGCCTGCTCTGCCATTTAATGAGATCATTGCTGATCTGCGACCCAACTCCATATACAGTATCTGCCTTTACCCCAAAACTCTTGAAGTAGCATATGCTTTCTTAATTTTTTTTAGTCTTGCTTTAATGAGTGAAAAGTCTGAGTTTCTCCAGTCTTTCCTTGGGATCAGTCTCTCAACTCATGCTAGATACGTTTGCAGGGATCGAACATCTTCCGTGTGTCCCAAACTAGACGCATTGCTCCAGGTGTAGATTAACCAGCACACTTCAAGTTTGAGCATTACTTTTCTGTCTCCGTAGTTCGGACTTGCTTTACTTATTGTTGCTCTACAGTGATAAAGACATATTGAGTGCTGGGTCTACCTAAATGCTTTATTACTTTAAATTTCTTCTTTGGTTATTTTGACATTACTTGTGAAATACTCTGTTTGCTATCTTTCTGTTCTGTATTCTCTATTGCAAAATTGATCATTGTGTAAATATTCAGAGCTCTCATGGCAGGATTGCATTCACAGCCAGAGGCCTGGAGACTTGTTGGCTGTGAGCAGCTCCCTAAAACTAGAAGTCTCAAACTGCTAACTCAGTAGAAGTAAACCTCAAGTGCTGTATAACCAGTATAATTTTAACCTTCACTAACCTCTGTGTTTTTGTATTGGCCTAACTGAGTATAATACCTTAATAAAAGCAAAATATTGCAGATGCTGGAAATCTGAAATAGAAAGAGAAAGCACTGAAAAAACTCGGCAAGTCTGTCTGGCAGCATCTATAGAGAGAAAAAACATTAACGTTTTGAGTCCAATATGATTTATTTGGAACATATTACCTTTTTTATTATCTCTCCACACTGATTGAATTGCTCACACCGAGGAATCACCTGTTAGAGAAGAACTTGTATTTATATTGTGCCATTCACATCCTAAGTTGCTTCACTGCCAATGAATTACTTTTAAAAGTAGTTTGCAGACAAACATGGATGACAATTTCTCGACTGGGAGGTCTGAAGTTCCAGACTTGTTAATAGATGGTCTTTATAAGGAGTGAATTGGATAACTGAGACAAGTGTTTATTCAAAAACGTTGAGTGATTTTACACTTCATTGGCCCGGGGCTAAGAAAGAAGAAATCCATTCAGGTTCGTAGTTCTGATCATTATCTAGGAAAGTGTGGACTTTGGGTGAGGACAGGCTCTGAGATAGCAGTAATGGATGAATGGCCATAAAGCCCACTGATCCTGAGCTCACAAATAACAGGGAACTACTCATACCAGGTGCTAGAAGATTGCTGGCATCTTGGGAATTGTGAGCAAGCAAGACAGGATGTCTTCAGTCGATATGAGAAAAGGAATGGATATCAGATTGAAGGCTGACAGCCATCTCAGCAATCAGAAACAAACACTTCAGTTCTCATTTTGGCACTGCATTTTTTTTGCAAAAGTATGCTCCACACTGACACCACTGGTCAGATCTGTATGGAAGTAGAGCATTCACAAAGCATTTCTGTGATATTGTGGCAGGACTTTGCAATTTGCATGTTTATAACCAGCAATCTGATGAAAGTAAACAATGAAAAATAATAGTGATTTAAATAACATCTGACAAGCTGCTCATTTAATGTAAACTTGTGCCACATACCTTTTTTTACTTTTCCCTGATCCCTACAGCATTCATAATAGTGGTGGCAGGAAACCTGCTTCCAGGCGTCATTTAGTATTGCTGTAGCCAATGTAGTAGCTAAAAGATCTGTTCAATCAGCTGACAGACAGCTATCTGTCTCATCTCTTTCCTCAGGGTTCAAACCCCAAGTCTCATGCAGTGATCCATTAATACTCAGGAGTAATACAGTTTTAGTTTCATTGCTAACCATGACTATTCATCCAAAGATTTTCCTTGGGGTTTTCTGAATCTGTAAATGAGCTGTCCAACAAACACCCAAATCATCACTGTTCTCAAATCAATACTAGTCATTGTTTTATCTTTCAGGATCTCTGAAGTCTGAACAGTGGAACATAATTCTCTCCCTCTTTCCATCCTTTTGCAATCTAAAGGTTTTGCAAAATCCAAGTTTGCTGACATTTGATCATGACTTCCTAGTGTTAATCTCTTCAACTTGTTTCTAAATTAACTAGTGCCAATCTGACATTTTACATAACCTTTTGGCTAAGATCAAGCCCAAGATGGGGTGCAATGCCTTATCTTGTCAGCTTGAATCTTGTTTACCTCTCTTGAAGGGACCATGAATTGGATTTTGAATTTGGTTTTGGGAGCAAGTACGGAATGGGTTTGGGTCTGCCTGGTCCATTCTGAGCATTGGCTTAGTAGCTTTAAGGATGGAGTAAAACATTAAAAAAAAACTTGTTTCTAAGTTAATGACTGCACTGTGGGTCTTGGATTTTTACTTTGCTCAATTTAGAAACTAGAAGCAGGAGTAGGCCATTCGGCCCTTCGAGCCCGCTCCACCATTCATTTTGATCATGGCTGATCATCAAATCCAATATCCTGAATCCCCCCTCCTCCCATATCCCTTGATCCCTTCAGCACCAAGATCTATATCTAATTCTTGAAATCAGACAGTGTTTTGGCCTCAACTACATTCTGTGGTAGTGAATTCCACACATTCACCACCCTCTGGGTGAAGAAATTTCTCCTCACCTCAGTTCTAAAAGGTTTACCCCATATGCTCAAACTATGACCCCTAGTTCTGGACTCCTCCACCCTTGGGAACATTCTTTCTGAATCTAACCTATCTAACCCTGTTAGAATTTTATAAGTTTCTATGAGATCCCCTCTCACTCTTCTAAGCTCCTGTGAATATAATCCTAACCGACTTAGTCTTATATGACAGATCTCCCATTCCAGGAATGAGCCTAGTAAACCTTCGCTGTACTACCTCTATAGCAAGGACATTCTTCCTCAGACATCAAAATTGCGCACAGTATTCCAGATGTGGCCTCTCCAACACCCTATACAATTGCAGCAAAACATCCCTATCCCTATAGTCAAATCCTCTTGCTATGAAGGCCAACATACCATTTGCCACCTTTACTGCCCACTGTACTTGTGTGCTTACTTTCAGCAACTGATGTACGAGGACTCCAAGATCTCATTGAGTATCCACCTCTCTCAATTTACACCTATTCAAGTAATAATTTGTATTTCTATTATTGCTATCAAAGTGGATAACCTCACATTTATCCATATTATGCTGCACTCAGCCTGTCCAAATCACACTAAGGCATCTCTGCATCCTCCTCACAGCTCACCCTCCCACTCAATCTTGTATCATCTGCAAATTTGGAGATAATACATTCAGTTCTGTCTTCCAAATCATTAATATATAATGTGAACAGTTGGGGACCGAGCACAGATCTCTGTAGAACCCTACAAGTCACTGACTGCCAATCAGAAAAAGACTAATTTATGCCAACTCTTTGCTTCCTATCTGCTAACCAGCTTTCTATCCATCTCAAGACATTAAGTGCAATCCCATGTGCTTTAACTTTACATAGTAGTCTGTTATGTGAGACCTTGTCAAAAGCTTTCTAAAGGTTTAAATAGACCACATCCACTGGTTCTCCTTGGTCAACTCTACTAGCTACATCCTCAAAAAATTCCAATAGATTCGTCAAGCATGATTTCCCTTTTGTAAATCCATACTGACTTTGTCTGATTATACTACTGCCTTCCAAATGCCGAGTTATGAAATCCTTGATAATAGACTCTAGCAACTTCCCCAGTACCGACGTTGGGCTCACTGGTCTATTTGTAAGAAAAAAGTGAATTGCCGCTGAAATAGGTTCATTAACCCTGCATGAAACCAAATAGTTAGTTGGAAATCATGTTTCAGAGACTAAGTAATCGTGTTGAATTTGTTTGATTTGAGTTGCTCAAGAATCTGAATCATTGATTGAGTAAAAAAAAAATCAGGTGGAAGCTTATGAAGTTCAGATTATGGTAGAATGTGGTTCTTGTTATTGGCTGATAAACCTTCCTGATATGCAGTAGAACCTGTAGGGACATGAGGGAATGGTAGTTTGTTTTTTGTTTGGTAGCATTACAGGTCTCAGCACCAAGGAGGCCTGTTCTGTAACCTCTGGGTATTGCTAACAACACTAATGGAAGTTTTAGTTTTATAAAACCATTTATTGCTCAAAGACTTTGCACCTAAAACTAGAAAAATAAATTTCACTAAAAATCAAAGCTACCACATTGTCACTAAGATTTCAGTAAAGGATAACAGTTGCTTAATGAAATGTTTGGGCTTTGTGGTCTTGAACTGTAAAAGAAGCCAGGCAGTAAAATTATATGTTCCGAAACTTAGTTTGTGTCTTTAAGGAACAAATTATGTTTGTGACACTAGCATGAAGAAATCCCTGTAGGCCAAATGGACTACTCCTATTTCTTATGTAACAAGCTTGGCGTCTGTAGTGGTGAGAGCAGTTTGCGGTGATAAATTAAAGACATTACACATTGTTTTTATTACTGTTTCATGTGCTGGAAGTACTCGGGTCTGGCAGCATCTGTGGAGAAAGAAACGGAGTTACTGCTTTGACTCTTCTTTGAAATGCATTGAACTGTATTGGCCGAATGCGGTTTCACGTTGTGTTCAGGCAAAAATGTACCAGTTTAAGGCTACTTACTATTCATGTTCATCCATAACTAATGCGTTTCACTATATAGACGAGGACGGTGGCTGGCTGAAGTGACATGAATATCAGTGTAGGATGTGTTATGTTAATTGACTGGCCTGTTAAACATGAATAGTAAGAAACATTTTAAAAAGCTGTAAAATCTTATTTTGTTGATAACAGTCCTGAGCTATTAATTTCAATATTAAGATGTATTGATGTTCTAAAATTTGCGGTTGCCATTAAATTTAATCAGAGATACCACTGGGTTAAGTCATAATTTAAACTTCTGTCGCACAGTAATTAAGCACTATTAATGCTAGACTGTTTAGGATCAATTTTGGTGTATGTGTTTATTAATTCTAATGATGTGGAGATGCCGGCGTTGGACTGGGGTAAACACAGTAAGAAGTTTAACAACACCAGGTTAAAGTCCAACAGGTTTATTTGGTAGCAAAAGCCACACAAGCTTTCGAGGCTCTGAGCCCCTTCTTCAGGTGAGTGGGAATTCTGTTCACAAACAGAACTTATAAGACACAGACTCAATTTACATGAATAATGAAGACACAGAATAATAAGACACAGACTCAATTTACATGAATAATGAACCAGGAGCGCTCCTCGTCACAATGGATGTCTCAGCACTCTACACCAGCATCCCCCATGACGATGGCATTGCTGCAACGGCCTCAGTGCTCAGCGCCAACAACTGCCAGTTTCCAGATGCAATTTTACATCTCATCCGCTTCATCCTGGACCACAATATCTTCACCTTCAACAACCAGTTCTTCATCCAGACACACGGAACAGCCATGGGGACCAAATTTGCACCTCAATATGCCAACATCTTCATGCACAGGTTCGAACAAGACTTCTTCACTGCACGGGACCTTCAACCGGTGCTATACACTAGATACATCGATGACATTTTCTTCCTTTGGACTCATGGTGAACAATCACTGAAACAACTCTATGATGACATCAACAAGTTCCATCCCACCATCAGGCTCACCATAGACTACTCTCCGGAATCGGTTGCATTCTTGGACACGCGCATCTCCATTAAGGACGGTCACCTCAGCACCTCACTGTACCGCAAGCCCACGGATAACCTCACGATGCTCCACTTCTCCAGCTTCCACCCTAAACACGTTAAAGAAGCCATCCCCTACGGACAAGCCCTCCGTATACACAGGATCTGCTCGGATGAGGAGGATCGCAACAGACACCTCCAGACGCTGAAAGATGCCCTCATAAGAACAGGATATGGCGCTAGACTCATTGATCAACAGTTCCAACGCGCCACAGCGAAAAACCGCACCGACCTCCTCAGAAGACAAACACGGGACACAGTGGACAGAGTACCCTTCGTTGTCCAGTACTTCCCCGGAGCGGAGAAGCTACGGCATCTCCTCCGGAGCCTTCAACATGTCATTGATGAAGACGAACATCTCGCCAAGGCCATCCCCACACCCCCACTTCTTGCCTTCAAACAACCGCACAACCTCAAACAGACCATTGTCCGCAGCAAACTACCCAGCCTTCAGGAGAACAGTGACCAAGACACCACACAACCCTGCCACAGCAACCTCTGCAAGACGTGCCGGATCATCGACACAGATGCCATCATCTCACGTGAGAACACCATCCACCAGGTACACGGTACATACTCTTGCAACTCGGCCAACGTTGTCTACCTGATACGCTGCAAGAAAGGATGTCCCGAGGCATGGTACATTGGGGAAACTATGCAGACGCTGCGACAACGGATGAATGAACACCGCTCGACAATCACCAGGCAAGAGTGTTCTCTTCCTGTTGGGGAGCACTTCAGCGGTCACGGGCATTCGGCCTCTGATATTCGGGTAAGCGTTCTCCAAGGCGGCCTTCGCGACACACGACAGCGCAGAGTCGCGGAGCAGAAACTGATAGCCAGGTTCCGCACACACAAGGACGGCCTCAACCGGGATATTGGGTTTATGTCACACTATTTCACATAAATATTTCTGCTTTTTTCCTCCTGAGTCTTTATCATGCGATCCTAGAATCAGAATTTATGTCACACTATTTGTAACTCCCACAGTTGCGTGGACCTGCAGAGTTTCACTGGCTGTCTTGTCTGGAGACAATACACATCTTTTTAGCCTGTCTTGATGCTCTCTCCACTCCCATTGTTTTGTTTCTTAAAGACTGGATTAGTTGTAAGTATTCGCATTCCAACCATTATTCATGTAAATTGAGTCTGTGTCTTATAAGTTCTGTTTGTGAACAGAATTCCCACTCACCTGAAGAAGGGGCTCAGAGCCTCGAAAGCTTGTGTGGCTTTTGCTACCAAATAAACCTGTTGGACTTTAACCTGGTGTTGTTAAACTTCTTACTTTATTAATTCTACTCAGGAATTGACCAGACTCTGCAGGGCTGTCTTTTCTTTAAATGAGTAGTGATTACATTAAACAATAGTTGTACTTGTACACACATGCATTGCCATGTGGTAATGCCAGCTTATTGCTGCTGATTTCACTGTTCAGTCAGTTTTGGATTGGCCAAATGCAGAAGGTAGTTCAAGGATTGGGGTGGGGGTAGGGGTTAAAAAGCATGAGGTCGTGGCACTCCCTACATGCTGAACTTTAAACAGACCGTGTGCTCAGTTGTACTTTACAGAAACTTGTCGTCTGCATTCATTTTAAAGAGAGGTTTAAATTTAGCAGGTAACAAAAGGTGACTATTGGAATGTTGGATTCTGGATGAACAACAAAGATGCTCATTATGCAAATTAATTGTAGCATCACAACTGTAATACATGTTTACAAAATAATGAGAGTTGGTAATGTTTAAGTACAGACCAGATTTTTCAAAAATATAGTTTCATGAAATTTATAAAAGTACGTTACAGAGTTCAAGAAGTCTCACAACACCAGGTTAAAGTCCAACAGGTTTATTTGGAATCATGAGCTTTTGGAGCGCTGCTGCTTCCTCCGGCGAGTGGCTGCTCATGCCATTCCAAGGCGGCCTTCACGACACACGGCAACGCAGAATCGCTGAGCAGAAACTGATAGCCAAGTTCCGCACACATGAGGACGGCCTCAACCAGGATCTTGGGTTCATGTCACACTATCTGTAACCCCCACGACTTGCCTGGGCTTGCAAAATCTCACTAACTGTCCTGGCTGGAGACAATACACACCTCTTTAACCTGTGCTTGGCCCCCTCACCACTCACATTGTCTGCACCTTTAAGACTTGATTACCTGTAAAGACTTACATTCCAACCATTATCTTGTAAATTGAGTTTGTGTCTGTATATGCCCCTGTTTGTGAACACAAGTCCTCACTCACCCAATGAAGGAGCCTGAGATTCCGAAAGCTAGTGCCAAATAAACCTGTTGGACTTTAACCTGGTGTTGTGAGACTTCTTACTGAAAGGCCTTAGACAGTGACCTTAACCATTGCGATTTTGCTGTGACTGACCCAAGCTTTAGTGCATCCCTTGGCGTACAGTCCTGGACCTTGGAAAATGCCAGTCTGCAACACTCGGTTATGGGCAACTCTGCACTGGAAAACTAGCAAGTTTCAGGCAGACCAATGAATGTCTCTCACTGAGTTGATGGTCCTCTAGCAGCAGTCGATGTTTAACGATATGCTGTAAGGGCTGTTCACAGGGATGCACATGTCCTGTGTTTTGGAGCTGTTTGGGATGAGCCTCAAAAACCACGATCTCTTTCTAGAAATTCTTTGCAAATTCTGGCATATTCCAGAAGGTGTTGGACAGCAGTCTCTGCTCCACCAAAGGCACCTTGAGGGCAGCATGTTGAGGGAGTCAGACTCTGGGTGTGCAGGAAGGATCTATTAGGGAGGGCCTTTCTCACTGCCAGTCAAACTATGTCTTGGTGCCTGTTTGGACCTGATAACTATACACTGTAAATTGAATATGTTTAAAGCTTATTGCTGTGCAGTGAACTGCATGTGCACCTCATAGCCATACAGTATGTGCTGACTGAAGCAGCTCAGCTGAACCATTTATAGATGAGGGGAGCACTAATGGATGAGTTAATGATTGATTCAGAGTCCTACAATTTCCATTTTGTTCTCTGTTTTCCAGAATCTGATTTCCCATGTTTTTGAATCGGAAAATTTAAAGATATCTCCACAGCTGGGATCAAAGTCACAGTGGGACATTGATTTTTCTGTTCCCAGGGGTTGTCTGGAAGCTTAAATGTTATTGTCGTTCAAGGTTGAGATTCTAGCTTGTAATTTTTAATTGACTAGCATTCTAAGATGAAGCAAAACAGCTTTGTCTATTGGTGGTTTCATTAGTGCTTTATAAGCTTGTTGGAGGTACTGTGTAGGGCTTGCACATCTGGCACGGTATTGCACAACCTCATACCTAATGGCCACTTGGATTAGATGCGAAGCACTGTTGAGACTTGTAGAATTGCATTACATCAGGTGTAACATCTTTAAAATATCAAGGAAGGACAAATAACACTGCATCAAAGCCAACAGCAACCGATTTATACAACATCTTTAATGTAGCAAAACTTTCCAAAACTGAGCAGGAGTAAGATTGAAGACATGGGACGAGTAAGGCTTTGATTGTGGAGAGATGTATTGAAGCAACAGAGTAGGAGAAGTCGTAAAATGTGGAAGCATGTGTTTGAAGGCTCTGGCAAAAGTTGTAAATTTGAGGAGGGAATGCTCAGTATCCCAAAGGTGTAAACGCACAAAGTGTCGACTGGGAGAGCTGGAAGGGGTTGCAGGTTTAGGGAGGAGAGGACCTTGGGTGGGATTTTAGGATGAGGATTTTGAAGTTGATACACTGAGGGACAGGAACTTATTCGGAAATTACAAGACCAGGGATAACACGTGAGTAGGACTTTGTGCCAGATCTAATGAGTATTTACAGAGTTGCATTTATGAAGTCTGGAGCTTGGGAGGAAGCTGCAGGTAAATCAAGCTGAAGTAAAGGCAAAATACTGCGGATGCTGGAATCTGAAACAAAAACAGAAAGTGCTGGAAAATCTTAGCAGGTCTGACATCATCTGTGGAGAAAGAATAGAGCCAACGTTTCAAGTCAGAATAACCCTTGCGTCAGAGCTCAAATCAAGCTGAACAGTTTCAAATTCTTTGGACATTGTTCACTTGCTAAATACTAGTGTTGCAATCATCCACTTGTTTAGCGTCCTGTGATAAACACATGTTCTGTAATTCAATACAAATGTTTTATTCTACTCTTATAGCAATCAGCATTTGAAAATAAATAACCTACAGATGAGATGGGTGAGGAAAGAATACAGTTGTTTAGAATGGAAGGACATTATTTGTATTTTTTTCAGTTATGGCACTGAAAGCCAATTGCTGTTATAGGGCTGAGGGAAAATACTAACGTGGTTTTGTTTTTATTCACCTAGGTGCTACTGGGAGTGAACAAGCTATCACAGCTTTCCTGACTTGAAGTGACTAAGACCATGGGAACCGAGACAGTAAGTTATCCATATTTTTATGTTTTTGGTTTTGCCAATTTCAGTTATATTAAGGTGTTTAAAATACTATATATTCCACACCTCAACAAATGACAGAATGACATCCCTCTGGCAAGAATCACTGGAGGCAGGGAGGGTACCAGAGGACTGGAAAGTAGCTAATGTAACACCGCTGTTTAAGAATGGAGGGAGGCAGCAGATGGGAAATTATAGGCCGGTTAGCCTGACTTCGGTCATTGGCAAGTTTTTAGAGTCCATTATTAAAGATGAGATCGCAGAGTACTTGGATGTGCATGATAAAGTAGGACTGAGTCAGCAAGGCTTTGTCAAGGGGAGGTCATGTCTGGCAAATCTGTTAAGAGTTCTTTGAGGAGGTAACAAGGAAGTTAGATAAAGGAGAACCAGTGGACATAATTTATTTAGATTTCCAAAGGCCCTTTGACAAGGTGCTGCATAGGAGACTGTTAAATAAGTTAAGTGCTCGAGATGTTAAGGGTAAGATCCTGGCATGGATAGAGGATTGGCTGACTGGCAGAAGGCAGAAAGTGGGGATAAAGAGGTCTTTTTCAAGATGGCAGCCGGTGACTAGCGGTGTGCCTCAGGGATCAGAGCTGGGACCACAACTTTTCACAATATACATTAATGATTTGGAGGAAGGAACTGAAGGCACTGTTGCTAAGTTTGCAGATGGTACAAAGATATTAGAGGGACAGGTAATATTGAGGAAGCGAGGGGCTGCAGAAAGACTTGGACAGGTTAGGAGAGTGGGCAAAGAAGTGGCAGATGGAATACAATGTGGAAAAGTGAGAGATTATGCACTTTGGAAGGAGGAATGGAGGCATAGACTATTTTCTAAATGGGAAAATGGTTAGGAAATCAGAAACACAAAGGGACTTGGGAGTCATTGTTCAAGCTTCTCCTAAGGTTAACGTGCAGGTTCAGTCGACAGTTAGGAAGACAAAAGCAATGTTAGCATTCATGTCACGAGGGCTAGAATACAAGAGCAGGATTGTACTTCTGAGGCTGTATAAGGCTCTGGTCGGACCCCATTTGGAGTATTGTGAGCAGTTTTGGGCCCCATATCAAAGGAAGGATGTGCTGGCCTTGGAAAGGGTCCAGAAGAATGATCCCTGGAATGAAGAGCTTGTCATATGAGGAACGGTTGAGGACTCTGGGTCTGTACTCGTTGAAGTTTAGGAGGATGAGGGGAGATCTTATTGAAACTTACAGGATACTGCAAGGCCTGGATAAAGTGGAAGTGGAGAGGATGTTCCCACTAGTAGGAAAAACTAGAACCAGAGGGTACAACCTCAGGCTAAAGGGATGATCCTTTAAAACCAAGAAGAGGAGAAATTTCTTCAACCAGAGAGTGGTGAATCTGTGGAACTCTTGCTGCAGAAGGCTGTGGAGGCCAGGTCATTGAGTGTCTTTAAGACAGAGATAAATAGGTTCTTGATTAATAAGGGGATCAGGGGTTATGGGGAAAAGGCAGGAGAATGGGGATAAGAAAAAAAACTCGATGGGCTGAGTGGCCTAATTCTGCTCCTATGTCTTATGGTCTTAAGCCAAGTGACCAACCTGAGCAAACTTTGAAGAGGTTGGAGGTAGCAAGTGCAGATGGAGTATGGTCACCTGATATCTTGGGGTGAGGGGTTAGGAGCTGCTTTATGCCACAGGCTTGGAGGTTTAAGATGACCTTAAACGTAATCTGAACCGGATTTGACAATCTGATGCATAAAACTGTTAATGTCTTGGTGCTGTTGATTTTTGATTAAAGCCACAGGAACACAAGAACTAAGAGCAGGAATATGTCATTTGGCTGTTCTGGCTAGCTCCACCATTTGATAATGTCATGGCTGATCTGTTTGTGATCTCAACTTCACTTTCCTGTCCACCCCTTATAACCCTCAACTCTCTGGTTGATCAAAACTCTTTCTAACTTTGTTTTGAATATATTCAATGACCCAGTCTCCACTGTCAATTGTCTGTCTGCAAGGAAAAAATATCAGTCTTAAACGGGAGACCCATAACTTTTAAACTGTATGCTCTAGTTCTAGACTCCCCCAGAAGGGAAAATATCCACTCTGTCAAGTCCCCTCAGGATCTTATACTTATCAATCACCTCTTATCCTTCTAAACTCCAGTGAGTATAGGCCCAACCTTTCCTCCAACCTCCTCATTCCAGATACCAGACGAGTGAACCGTCTCTGAACTGCTCCTTAAATAAGGAGACTAAATTGTACAAAGTACTCTAGATGATGTCTAACTAAGGCGCTATACAGCTGTAACAATACTTCCCTACTTTTATACTCTATTCTTGCAATTGTTTCCCTTGAGATTATTTCCATTGGTTGGGGAATCTAAAGCATGGGGCACAGCCTGAGGATAAATGGCCAATTGTTTAGGATGGAGATGAGGAGAAATTTCCTCAAAGGGTGTGAATCTTTGGAATCCTCTACTCCAGAGGGTTGTGAATGCTCCATCATTGGATACATATAAGGCTGGGATAGATAGATTTTTGATGTCTCAAGGAAATAAGTGATATGGGGAGTAGACAAGAAAATGGAATTGAAGCCCAAGACCAGCCATGCTCATATTGAATGTTGGATCAGGCTCAGTGGGCCGTGTGGTCTACTCCTGCTCCTAAGTCTTAGTTTCTTATAAATCCCAACATTCCATTTGCCTTCCTAATCACTTGTTGCACCTACAAACCAACTTTTTGTGTTTCATCCATCCAGAACCCTTTGTACCACCGAGGTTCCCTCACCATTACATAATATGCTACTTTTGGATTCTTCCTGCCAAAATGGACAAGTGCATATTTTTCCGTGTTGTGCTCTATTTGCCAAATTTTTACCCACTCACAATCTATCTAAATCCCTTTTGTAGACTCTTTGTCAACTTGACAGCTTACTTTCCTGCCTATGTTTATGTCGTCAGTTTAGCTACCATACATTCAGTTCCTTTATCCAAAATAAGTGCATCTCCAGCGGTGATCACTACTAGTAACAGTTTGTCAACCCAGAAGTAAACTATTTTTTCTTGCCCTCTGCTATCTGTTAGCTAACCAACACACTAGCCATGTTGATGTTAGCCCTCTACACCATGTATATTAACTTTTGATCAAATGTTTAGAAATCCAAGTACTTCACATCTATAGGTCCCCCTTTATCCACTTTATTACTTCTTTAAAGAACTTTAGTAAATTAATCAATCATGATTTTCCTTTCACAAAACCATGTTGATGCTGCCTCATCCCATTTATGATTTTCTAAATGTCCTGCTATTACCACCTCAATTCCTGTGTCAGAAGTTAGGATAACTGGCCTACAGTTTCCTGCTTTCTGTTTCCCTCTGTTCTTGAATAGAGGTGTTACACTAGTGATTTTCCAACCTGCAGGAATTTTTCCAGAATCCAGGGAATTTTGGAAATTCACAACCAATGCATCTACTATCTCTGCAGCCACTTCTTTTAAGACTCTAAGGCGAAAGCCATCAGACCCAGGGGACTTGTCAACCTTCAATTCTAATACTTTTTTTAGTATTGTTTTCCTAGTGATTGTTTCAAATTCCTCCCTCCCTTTTACCTTTTGATTTTCAATTATTCTTAGTATGTTTTTGTGTCTTCTGCATTGTTGACAGATGTAAAATAACTGCTCATAGTTTCCACCATTTCCTTGTTCCCCATTAATTCCACAGTCTCGCCTTCTAAAGGACGAGTACTCACATTGGCTACTCTTTTTTCCTTTTAAAATACTTGTAGAAATATTATTTTTTCTTATTTATACACAGCTTTCTCTTGCATTCTAATTTCTTCCTCATATTTTTAGTCATTCCTTGTTGCTTTCTAAAATCTGTTCAATCTTCTGACCTGCCACACATCTAAAATGGCCTCCTTCCTTATTAGCACTAGAATGTTCTGCTCTAAGAAATTGTCCCGAATAAATTCTATGAACTCCTCTTCCAGGCTATCTTTGCTAATCTGACTCGTTCAATCTATATGAAGATTAAAATCACCCATGATTATTTCAGTACCTTTCTTATGGGCCCCCATTATTTTTTTCCTGTATCCTCTGTTCTACAGTGTTGCAAATGTTAGGGGCCTATAAATTACTCCTACAAGTGACTTTGCACTGTTGCTATTTCTTATCTCCACCCAAACTAATTCTACATCCTGATTTTATAAACTAAGGTCATCACTCATTATTCCAATAATATCATCCTTAGTTAGCAGCTAATCACCACTGTTTCCTAGCTTCCTATCCTTCTAAAATGTCAAATATTGAACATTTAGGTTCCAGGCTTGATCACCTTGCAGCAATGTCTCCGAGATGGCTGTCAGGTCATGCATATCTATTTATATTTGTGCTGTCAATTCTCCATTTTTGTTGCATGTGCTGTTTACATTCAGATGCAGTGTTTTTTTTTCCACAATTATTGCAAATTCTAACTGTATAAACTTGAATGCAGAAGCAGATAAGCTCTGTCCCTTCCTGCCACACTTTGCATATCACTACCCACATCACTACACTGCTCTGCTGTCTTGCCGTTTCTTTTTATTTTACCACATGCTTCTTTGCCCCCGCAATTTCGTTTAAAAACTTGGCCCTAGTTAGTTATCTTGCCAGAATACTAGTCCAGGTGAAGACCTTCTCAATGGTACAGCTCCCACTATCCCAAGTACTGGGGCCAGTACCCAATGAATTGAAATCAATTTCTTCCACAACAACCTTTTGAGCCACACTTTAAACTCTAATCTTATTTGCTCTTTGCCAATTCGCTCATGGCTCAGGTAGTAATCCAGAGTGGTTTTTCTTTTTAAATTAGTCCCTAGCTGCTCATAATCTCTAAACAGCACCTCTTTCCTAGTCCTAACTATGTTGTTGGTACCCACATGGACCACATCAATTATATCCTTGCTTTCTGACTCTCGCATTCCTCCCTAGCGCTAAGCAGATTGTCCCAAACCCAGTACCAGGCAGGAAACACTACCTTGTGGACTTATCCTCTCAGCTGCAGAGAACTATTCCTCTAACAATACTGTCCCTTCTGTCGCTATGATCCTATTTACTCCCCCACTTAAACAGCTCCCTACACCATGATGCCATGATCAGTTTACTCACTCACCATGCAGCCCTTGCTCTCTTCCATGCAAGTTGCAAGAACCTTGAACTTTTTGGGCTACTGCAAGGGTGGGGAGCCTCCACTTCTATCTTCTCAATCCCATATCTGCCTCACTCATAGTCACACCTTTCTGTCCCCAACCATGGAATAAATCAAGAGACCCTAGCCCAAGGAGTGGGACTGCCTTCTGAAACAAAGCGACCATAGGAATATGGGGTATAGGAGCAGGAGTAGATCAGTTATCCCTTTGAGCTACTGCACCATTCAGTAAGATCATGGCTGAATTGGCTGCATTCTCAGTTCCATTTTGCAGACAGCAAAATTCTCTTCTCTGCCTTAAAAGGGAGTTCTCTTATTCTTAAACTACAGTATGTCCCTGAGTTCTAGTTTCCTCATAAGAGGAAACAACTTCCTGGTATTCACATTTGATTTGATTTATTATTGTCACGTGTATTAGCATACAGTGAAAAGTATTGTTTCTTGCGCGCTATACAGACAAAGCATACCGTTCACAGAGAAGGAAATGAGAGAGTGCAGAATGTAGTGTTACAGTCATAGCTAGGGTGTGGAGAAAGATCAACTTAATGCAAGGTAGGTTCATTCAAAAGTCTTATGGCAGCAGGGAAGAAGCTGTTCTTGAGTTGATTGGTACTTTACCTGAGACTTTTGTATCTTTTTCCCGACGGAACAAGGTGGAAGAGAGAATGTCCGGGGTCCTTAATTACACTGGCTGCTTTTCCGAGGCAGCGGAAATGTAGACAGGGTCAGTGGATGGGAGGCTGGTTTACGTGATGGATTGGGCTACATTCACAACCTTATCCAGTCCCCTCAAGATCTTATATGTTTCAATAAGATCATCCATCATTCTGCTAGACTCCATTTGGTATAGGCCTAACCTGTTCAACCTTTCTTCAGAAGATTAGCCCTTTCTTCCAGGAATGAGTCAAGTGAACCGTCTCTGAATTGCTTCTAAAGCAATTGTATTTTTTTAAAATAAGGAGACCAAAACTGTAAACAGTACATCAGATGTGGTCTCGCCATGGTCCTGTACAGCTGCAGTCAAACTTCCCTACTTCTATATTCCATTCCTGTTAAATTACATGCCCACATTCCATTTACCTTTCTAATCACTTGCTGTACCTGCATACTAACATTCTGATTCCTATACTGGGGCACTCTGTGTACCACCAAGTTCTGAAATCTCTCTGCATTTTAATTGTATACTGCTTTTTTACTCTTACTGCCAAAATGGACAAGTTAGGTAACTTTTCTCCCTCCCTGATGCATCAGTGTCCAAAGTTTAGTCTCCAGCTCATTAACTCTGAGCAGGAGTTCTTCAAGTTGCAGACATGGTCACTGTGGGTCAAAGTTATGTCCATGAGTTTGCATATTCTACAACTGCACGGTAGCACAGTGGTTAGCACTGCTGCTTCACAGCTCCAGGGTCCCGGGTTCGATTCCCGGCTCGGGTCACTGTCTGTGTGGAGTTTGCACATTCTCCTCGTGTCTGCGTGGGTTTCCTCCGGGTGCTCCGGTTTCCTCCCACAGTCCAAAGATGTGCGGGTTAGGTTGATTGGCCAGGTTAAAAAATTGCCCCTTAGAGTCCTGGGATGTGTAGGTTAGAGGGATTAGTGGGTAAAATATGTGGGGGTAGGGCCTGGGTGGGATTGTGGTCGGTGCAGACTCGATGGGCCGAATGGCCTCCTTCTGCACTGTAGGGTTTCTATGTTTCTATGCAACAGGTCACCTGTCCTGCCATCCTTGGTGTGTTCTTATTAACTAATGGATTATTTTCTTTAATTAATGCCACTAGTCCTGCTTTTGTTTATATTCTTCTTATTTCAATTGATGTCATGCTTATCCCAATTAAAATTCGCTAGTTTAGATTTTTAAAATGCTGACCAATCAATCACTTAACCTTCTTTCCTGTTATGTTACACTTTGGTTTTCTTTAGAATGCTCTGAACCCACAGACTCGCCCTTTAGCTCTTCAAACTCTTGCAGCTGTCTGTTGGTTGTCTTCTATTTCTGGGAAGTAACTTGTATCTTCTACAGCTATTGGAGTTGAAAAAAGAGCGTTCTGTTCCTCCTCTACACTGAATTTTCACATGAACCCAACTTCACTCCCAGTCAACATCTCACTCAAGCCTAGTCTCCTCTCTGTGCATCCTTCTGAAAAGTAATGCAGAAAGAATTGACACCTAATGTAAGAGTTGGACTCAGAGCAGTGAGCTTTAAAGAAAATGATTTGAATGGAGCCAGAGTGAAGCTAAAGAAGAACTATACATAATTATCAGTATTAAAATAGAGATGAAGCAGAAACAAAGTAGAACAAACTTGTTGGGCTAGTTAGAACACAAGATAGACTTGTAAAGGTCAGTCAATCCTTCATCCTTCTAGTTCTGGAACTTGGTTATCAGAGCATCCAATTTTATCATCTTCAGTTATAGTGTTTTTGTATCTGCCAGCTATCTGACTTTGATTGTCCAAGTATTTATCACCTTTTGAGTAAAGACATTTTCTGCTATCAGTTTTAAATTTACTTTAACAAATTTCACTTTTTTCCCTTCTAGTCTTACTTTTCTGGCTTACTTGGGAATAAAGTTTTTCCTTTATACAGTTTCATATTTTATTCACTGTGATGGGTCCCCATAATCATATTCTACCTAGACTGTGGAGCTTAAACTTCTCTAGGCTTGCCTCGTTGCTTATTTACTATATGCTGGGAACAACATTACTTGTTCCATTCTAGTAGCTAGATGGTGAAGGATAGAACTGGAGCTAATCTTTACTTCTGTATGCATTTATAAAAGTTACACATTACAGACATTCACCTCCTAACCTAACAACCATATTTTAGTCCTTGTCAATTTATAGGGTCAAAACTGAATGCCTACCACCAGCATACAATTGCACAATTAATATGGAAATAATGGTTTTGTTCCTTAGTACTCTCCCCACTGTATAAGATCTGTGATTTAATGGCTAAAACTGACCAGAATGTCACCTGACCAGTATAGATCTGTATAAATTCCATTGACTTGTCTGGTTTTCTGACTACTTATTCCAATTGTTTCTTCAAATTGTTTTGATATTGATGATTATTGCTCCTGCGTTAATTTAATTCCTTCTTTTGTATACTTATGACGTGTCTTTGGGGCAATGAATACATTTATCAGTGGAAAAATGTATAACTCTTCAAATCAGCAACATTTCAAATGAAACTAGTCATCAGGAAAAAATTCCAGCTCGGCATGGAAATTTAATTTGAAGAGCTGAACTGGACTTGCAGATCATGTTCGGTTGATGGGACAGCTACAGAAAGATTTATTAGAGTTTGATTAATGAAATGCTTGGATACAACTGTTAGAGATGAAAGGAATAGATGTTGGAAGATCTATGATTTGTGGAAAAGTAAGCATTTTGAAGTTGGAAAGTAGTATAGGATCTGAAAGCTGAGAACAATAGGGACAGATGTAGGATGGGACGCAAGAGCCAGTGTTATATTAAAAAGGCAGAAGCAGCAGAATTAGCTGCACCGGAAGGTGAACAATGGACCTTGTGCAAAATTAACTCGCTTTGCATTTCTACTGAAATAGATTGGTCAAAAGTTATAATTAACCTTAGTAAAGATGAAAGAAACCTTTTGACAAAAACTTGAGCCATTTAATCCTCATTCTTCTTGAACTTCAAGATCTTTTTCAATTATATGCATAGCTCTGACAGTGGCATATATGGAATGCTCATGATGTCCATTTTGCATTCCATGTGCAGTACTTTACATTTTTTTAGCATTAAACTTCTGCTGGCATTGTTCTGACCACCTACGTATTTGTCTAGTTCATCCCGTAATTTCCAAGCTGCCCCTTCCAGTTCTGCTGCACTTGCTAGTTTATAACTTATATTATTGTCACTGGTTTTGTGAAATCACATAAGTAATCTGGCAGAAATCCGCAAATTTCAAATCGCACTAAATGCCTCAGGAATTCGAAGCTCTTTGCTCACTGTCAATCAGGAAATGGGGATGGAAATGTCTTATAGTCACATTGATAGCTTTATTACATCATTGGTGCGGAGTAGATAACTTAATCAATGACAACAAAGAAAAAAGTAGATTTTAAAATTGATTGTGCACTGAATCCTATGCACAGCAGGTGCATGGAACACATACTGCTATAGGGAATGTAAACAGTAAACAAAAACTGCACGCTACAGGCTCCCACTATTTCTATACATAGTTGACTTGACTTAGTTAGTCATGAATATTGTCTGAGTGAACATTAAGGAGGTGCAGTCAATTATTTACAGCCAGGTGGTTTGATAATACCTACAATCTCATTGGTGTTCATTTTCGTTTACAGAAACTGTTTGCATTCGCGCATGTATTTAACCAGCGTACATATTTTACTCTTGCGCTATATGGTTATTTGTGGTTGCTAACAACCTTGCAGTTTAAATGATCTGACCACCTTGCTCAATGACAGTGAAACCTTTCTGGAACGTTACTTTAACTGTCTGCCTCTAATTGAATGTCCAAGCCAAATTGACCATTTCATTCATGAGCTTTAGTCATTTTCCCATTCTGCTAATGTGATGACTCTCCCTTCATTCTCCTTGTTTTGATTCCAGCAGCTATTTGATAAGCATCCAGCTGTTTCTGACAAACTTTAGGGAGATGGTTACATACCGGTAATGTCACCAGACTAGTTTTCCAGAAGCCCAGGCTAATGCTCTGGGGGCATGGATTCAAATCCCACCACAGCAGCCATTAATGAAAACTAATTAATAGCCAGTCACAGTAATGGTGGCACCTATCAGCAATTGTCATGAAAATCCATTCGGTTCACTAATGTTCTTTTAGGAAAGCAAACCTGCTATCTGGTCAGGCCAACGAATGACTCTAAACACGAAGCAATGCGGTTGACTCTTAACTGCACTCTGAAATGATCTAGCAAGCCATTCAGTTGGACCAAACCACTCCAGAAAATAGGACAGGGGCTAAAATTGGACAGACCACCTATCATCGACCTAAGCACTAGAAAGGACAACATCACATCCAACCCTGCCCAGACATCCTTGCTAGCACCCGGGGACGTGGCAAAATTGGGAGAGTTAACCCACAAGCTGGTCAAACGACATCCTGACTTAGTCATACTCGCTAAGTCATATCTTACAACCAATTGCCAAGACACCACCATCACTATCCATGGGTTTATTTAGTGGTAACAGCAAGATAGATGCGGCAGGCAAGCACAATGCTGTACAGTTGGGAGGGAGCTACTTTGGAAGTCCTTTCAACATTTGTTCATAGCGTAAGATCAAGGAAACCTGCTGCTGATTACAACCTACTATCATCCCTCAGATGATGAATCATTACCATCACAGATACCAGGCTCAGGCAATTTGATTAAATCCACATAATATCAAGAAACTGCTGAAGGCACTAGATATTGCTAAGACTGTAGGCCCTGGAATATTGTCTCCTAGCTGCCTGGTTTTGAGATGCTATGTGGACCATCAGGCAGTAGAATTGTATTCAACTACAGTCAGTATCCTCATGGCCTGGTTGTTGTAAATGGTGGTGAATAATTTAACAGCTACCTGGAGAGAGAGACTCCACATATATCTCCACTCTCAATGATGGAGGAGCCAAGCACATCAGTGTAATAGATGAGGTTGAAATATTTGCAACAATCTTCAGCTAGAAGTGCCAAGTGGATGGTCTATCTCTGCCTTCCCCTGAGGTCTTCACCATCACAGATATCAGTCTTTAGTCAACTCAATTCACTCCGTGATATCAAGAAATGGCTAAAGGCATTGAATGTTGCAAAGCTATGGACCCTGACAATATTTTGGTAATGGTACTGAAGACTTGTGATCCATTACTTGCTGCGTTCCTAGCCAAGCTGTTCCAGTACAGCTACACCACTGGCATCCATCCAACAATGTGGAAGATTGCCCAGGTACGTCCTGCCCACAAAGAGCAGAACAAATCCAACGCAGCCAAATACCATCCCATCTGTCTGCTCTCAATCATCCCCAAAATGATGAAAGTGCTGGTGACAATGCCATCAAGCTACACTTGCTTAGCAATAACCTGCTCACTGACTTTGTTTGGGTTTTGCCAGGGCCACTCACCTCCTGACTTCATTACAGCCTTGGTCCAAACATGGACAAATGAGCTGAATCCCACAAATGAGGTGAGAGCGAATGCTCTTGACATCAAGGCAGCATTTGATTCAAGTGGCATCAGGCGCCCGAGTAAAACTGAAGTCAGTGGGAGCTAGGAGGGAAACCTCTCCATTGGTTGGAGTCATACCTAGCACAAAGACAGATGCTAGTGGCTTTTGGACGTCAATTATCTCAGTCTCAGGGTAGTGTCCAAGACCCAACCGCCTTCAGCTTCAATGACCTTACCTTATCATAAGGCCAGAAGTGAGAATGTTAGCTGCCGATGATTACACAATGTTTAGCACCATTCACTACTACTTAGATACTGAAAATGCAGCAAGACCTGGACAACATTCTGGCTTGGGCTGCTGAGTGGCAAGTTCCAGGTAATGACCATTTTCAACGAGAGAGAGAATCTAACTATCCTTAACATTCAGTGGCATTACCATCACTGAATGCCCCACCATCAACATCCTGGGAAATTGAATTGGACTAGTGAAGTTCCAGTACAGCTACAACACTGACGTCTACTGAACAATGGGAAATTACCCAGAGATGTGCAAAGATAGTCCAAAGATGTGCAGGTTAGGTTGATTGGCCATGCTAAAATTGCTCCTTAGTGTCCTGGGATGCGTAGATTAGAGGGATTAGTGGGTAAAATATGTAGGGATATGGGGGTAGGGCCTGGGTGGGATTGTGGTTGGTGCAGACTCGATGGGCCGGATGGCCTCTTTCTGTACTGTAGGGTTTCTAGGATTTCTATGAGATGTCTTGGGCGGCATGGCAGCAAAAAAAATACAACCGGAATTTTGCAACTAAGGCCTTGCTGGGAAAAAGAGGAATTCAGTATTATAAGAGAATGCACTCCATGCAGCACAATGATTAGCACTGCTGCTTCACAGCATCAGGGGCCCAGGTTCAATTCCGGCCTTCGGTGACTGTGTGGAGTTTGCACATTCTCCCCTTGTCTGCATGGGTTTCCTCCGGTGCTCTTGTTTCCTCTCCCAATTCAAAGATCTTCAGGTTAAGTGGATTGGCCAGGCTAAATTGCCCTTTATTGTCCCAAGATGTGGAGGTTAAGGGGATTAGCGCGATAAATGCGTGGGGTTATGGAGTTAGGGCAGGGGGTGGGCCTTGGTAAGATGCTCTGTCAGAGAGTTGGTGCAGACTCGATGGGCCAAATGGCCTCCTTCTGCACTGTAAGGATTCTATGAAAAAGCAGCACAAGTACAATCCATTGAATTGCTGCCCCAAAATATTCTGAATCATTGGCAAAGTGATGGGAGATTTTGCTGACAATACTATCAAGAGGCATTTGCTTAGCAATTACCTGCTCACTAACACTCGGACTGGAATCTGCCAGGGCCACCCAGCTCTTGACCTAATTACAGCCTTGGCCCAAACATGGACAAAAAAGCAGAACTCCAAGGGTGAGGTGAGAATGGTTGCCCTTGGCATCAAGGCAGCATCTGAGTGTGGCATCAAGGAACTCCAGCAAAATGGAAGTAAAAGGGAAAATTCTCCACTGGTAGGAGTCATTACTAGCACTTAGGAAGATGTTGCAGTTGTTGGAGGTCAAACATCTGTTTCAGGTCATTGTTGCAGGAATCCCTTAGGGTAGTGTCCTAGACACAACCCCCTTCAGCTGCTTCATCAATGGCCTTTGTTCTGTTGTAAGATCAAGAGCGGGGATGTTCATGATTGCACAATGTTCAACACCAATTGAAACTCGGGTACTGAAGCAGTCCATGTTTATGTACAGCAAGATTAGACAATATCCAGGCTTGGGCTGCTAAGTGGCATGCAATATTCGCACTATGCAAGTGCCAGTCAATGTCCACCTCCAACACGTGAGAATGTAACCATCTTTCCTTGAATCTAGTGGCATTATCATTGCTGAATTCCCCCACTATCAAAATTCTGAGGAAATACCATCGACCAGAAACTAAACTGGAATAGCCTTATGCTATTAAGCAGGTCAGTGTTGTTGGCCCTGGACTTAGCCAGAAAAGTGGAGAATATTGTATCGCACTACTGACTTGTGTCTTGTAGATGGTTGACAGGTTTTTCTGTGTGAAGTAACAGATCTCCTGACTTCCCAAAACCTGTCAACTATCTGCAAGACACAAGTCAATAATGTGATGCAATATTCTCCACTTGTCTGGCTAAGTCAAGCTCCAAAAACACTCGAAGCTCAACAGTATCCGGGACAAAGTAGCCACTTGATTCATTTCCCCCATCTAGCTAATTGAACAATCAACTCACTCCACGACTGGGGGGGGCGGCACAGTGGTTAGCACTGCTGCCTCACAGCGCCAGGGACCTGGGTTCAATTCCCGACTTGGGTCACTGTCTGTGTGGAATTTGCACATTTTCCCTGTGTCTACGTGGGTTTCCTCCCACAGTCTGAAAGAACTGCTGGTTAGGTGCATTGACCCGAACAGGTGCCGGAATGTGGCGACTCGGGGATTTTCATAGTAACTTCATTGCAGTGTTAATGGAAGCCTTACTTGTGACAAATAAATAAACTTAAGCACTGGTGCACAATGGCTGCAGTGTACACCATATACAAGATGCACTGCAGCAACTCACTTAAGACTCCTTCGACTGTACCTCCCAAACTTGTAACCTATACTACCTAGAAGGAGATGGGTAGAAGACGCATGGGAGCACCCAACACCTGCCAAGTCTCTTCTGAAGCACTGACTTGGAATTATATTGCTGTTCATTCACTGTTACTCATCAAAATTCTGGAACTCCCTTCCTAACAGTACCGTGAGTGTAACTAGCTTTGTCAGCAACGCCCAGATCCCATGAATGAATTAAAAATAGCTTTTGCTTTTGATGAACATTCAAGGTTATGATACGGTGAAATTTTGTTTTAGAGATGGGAAAATATGTAACGCAAAGATGCATTGTAGCACTCTGATCTCTGCAGTGATGTGGTTGTATTGAAATTGAACAAAATATACAGTTACTGGAACTAAGTGGAGTGATGCTGAATGAATTGAGTTTCACCTGATGTTAATTGAGGCAGTAGCTCTTGTTGTTTGTGACATTTTATTCAACTTTGTGTTTAAATATTCTGATGCTGGAAAATGAAATGCCACCCACTAATGTCAATATCGATCACCCCATGGTTGGAAACCTGACTCCACTCAATCATTTCCTGGTTTCAACCCTGCACTGTCAGTGACATTTTATATGCAAAGGCTCTGATTGGGCTGAAGGGGAGTTCAGCGCTTAGTTGGCAGTGCTGGACGTTACCTGAAGATGGAACCCACCTCTGGACGATGACATTTCAAAGGTGGACAACATCCATGACTGGGCTTGTCGTTGCCTTGATAAATGGCATAGGCAGGAAATCAGAGGGCCAAAGCAAAATACTGCGGATGCTGGAATCTGAAACAAAATCAGAAAATGCTGGGAAATCTCATCGGGTCTGACAGTATCTGTGGAGAGAGAATAGAGCCAACATTTTGAGTCTGAGCATTTTCTGTTTTTGAATCCAAGTCCAAACAAATGCCCAAACATACATTCATAAGGTACTTAATCCACTCTGTGCCACCACCTGAGCATCTCAGTTTGACTAACCCTTCCCCTCCCTCCCCAAATCTTAAATCATCAGCCACAATCAATAATGGCTCCTGCTGTGTTCTGTAGAATTGTGTAAGAAAATGCCCCAGACTATTGGCTTTTCCTGTTCTTATGCTTTTGAAAATTTCATTCCTTCTGCTGTACAAGCTTAGCAGCATGTTAATTGGAGGTGTGTGCGAGGTGCAGGGGCCGCCTGTTGCCTTCCCTTTAAAAATTGGTGATGTTGGAAGATTTACACCATCAGAGAGCTCGTATTTTTCCAAGCGTGCATTGTGTTGGCACCCACCTTAGCTCTACAGGCAATCAAACCACACCCCCCCCCCCCCCCCCCCCCCCCGATACAGAATAAAGCTCCACTCTATCCAGACGTCGTGTCAAATTTAGTCTCCAGTAATCTTTGTGGCAACAATGTGAAATTTTTGATTCTCACACCAACCTCCCTCCAACCACATTACAAAGTAGGACCATTTTAATCAGTAGATTGCCTCATCAAATTTGAGCTCCAGGAATAAAAGACTGTCATCTGAAGTGCTGTACCTCCATGTTCCAACTAATAATTTGAGCTGTACATCAAACAGCATTGTCATTGGATTTATTGTTCATTTCTTGCTTTTCTTTGCCTTCCATAAGCTGTTTTAACCTTCTGATGTCGTCCATATTTTTGTGGGTGATGTTTCATGTAAGTGGTTGTACACTTAATCTATGGTCCTTCCCAGATATGTAAGAATTTGAATGCGGAGGCAAGGATATCTTTATTGGCGGAACAACAGAGGGAAGGGAAAGTAATTGACCGAACAGAAGTGAAGATTAGGGAATGGGGAAGTCAGCTCTGTACTGCACTTAATTATATTGACTGAATCTGGCATCTCTAGCTTCTAATTTTGGTACGTTCTGAAGGAAGTATACACCTACACAATTGTATTCAATTTTTTTGTCTTTGAAATAAATAGTCAGATATTGTAATCTTAGTTGAGAACACTTGGGACTCCATGGACATTTTCTGGTAACATCCCAACATATAATCTTTGCAAGTGAACTTGGAAAATGGGCATTAGATTATTTGACCACAGGACCGTTGTAAAATATGCAGCCAAAATGAGCATGGGATGAAACTATGTTTAGGCTAGTTATTAATGGGTTAACTGTTTGACCTGGCTAAATATAATTTTTTTTAGAAGAACCTGACAACTATTTAAACTTCTAAATAGTGATGGAAAAGATATAGGTATATACGTCAGATGACTATTTGGGGTATGATCACTTATTTTTGACTTTTTCCATTATCAATTGTCTCTTAGTTATTCTTAGTTGTGGCACTGGATGACGAGGCCATTATCCACAACATTTAAGCTTCCTGTGCCCCATTTGATTCAGTAAGAAGTCTCACAACAGGTTAAAGTCCAACAGGTTTATTTGGTAGCAAAAACCACTAGCTTTCGGAGCGCTGCTCCTTCGTCAGGTAAGTGGGAGTTCTGTTCACAAACAGGGCATATAAAGACACAAACTCAATTTACAAAATAATGATTGGAATGCAAGTCTTTACAGGTAATCAAGTCTTAAAGGTACAGACAATGTGAGTGGAGAGAGGGTTAAGCACAGGTTAAAGAGATGTATACTGTCTCCAGCCAGGACAGTTAGTGAGATTTTGCAAGCCCAGGCAAGTCGTGGGGGTTACAGATAGTGTGACATGAACCCAAGATCCCGGTTGAGGCCGTCCTCGTGTGCGGAACTTGGCTATCAGTCTCTGCTCAGCGATTCTGCATTGTCGTGTGTCGTGAAGGCCGCCTTGGAGAACGCACATATCGACTAAACTGCCGATCCCATTTGATTACCATCAGTCCATGCATGGGAATTAAATTAGGCTCTAAACTATGTTCTTTGGTTATTGGGTGGGATGCCACTGAAAGCTATCATTAGCCAATGAGTGCAAGTTCCCAGTGGATGTTTTTAGATAGTCCCTGATGCAGACTGAACCCTGAGGCTGCTGATCCTATCCTTGAGCATGCCCCTGTTCTGCCTGTATACATTGGCACCTTGCATTGAGGTTCAGAGGATTGGTGCTATTGCTTCCCTTTGCAGTTGTGGCACCATCCTTACAGTGCTACAACCTACTGGAATGTGCCCTTAGGATTCCCATGCAAAATATTGACAACTAATCTTAATGTCTCAGAAAATCTTAGCAGTACAGCAGTCTTGCAAATGATCTTAAATATCAAATAAAGGATACATTCTCTTTTTTTTTCTGGTGAGTTCTATCTGCTAATTATTTTCATGAAGGTGGATTTCCGGTTGGAGATCTGATACTTGAGGCCCCTTCTTATGTCCCGTACTGCTCCATTATTTTAATCAAGGCTGGTTTGTGTGCAGCATAGGAGCTGCTCTGGTAATTGCTTTTGCCCTAGGATGGGAAATAGGTTATTAGTCGACAACAGCTAAATGATAAGAAATACTATCCTTATTTTAAAACTATAAACACCTGGGTTTGCATTGTACAGAAATTGCCCAGTACCATCCTTTCTTCCATCTCTTCATCAAAATTGCTTATGCAGGTATGTAATTTTATTAGGAGTTTGATTTAGATGGTGTATCCTGATTGGTGATCCATATGCCATGGTTCATTGGTATACTAACTAATATGTTTAATCAGTGGTTTTGTGTTTACAATTACATCTCCCTTGTGAGTTTTAATCTCCAATTGGCTATCCAAAGAGGCAGAGCAGAGGTAAAAGTTCTCCACACAAAAGAAAGGAATATTCCACTTAGTTCAAGCATTGAAAAGGAGCCTATGAAAATTGTGGCGATCTTGCAAGTAATTAGTGTGTAGTGTGGGGAACAGGAGTGGGATTTCAATCATAACTGTAAAGTGAGGTAAAAGATAATTTTGCGCACCCCTGAGAAACTATTGATCATGTAGAAGAGCTGCTTATAGGTTAGTTTAGGCAGTGATTGGTGGGAAGTATAGTTTTTTAAAATTAAATTAATTAAATTTTAATTAATTTTTAAAAATAGCCTATTTTTAATATTGCACAGTATAACTCGATTGTTATGTGAGTCATTGCACCCAGCATAACTATCCTGAATCTGAGTCACCAGCAGGGTGGGGCAAGGAGAGGAAGAGAGTGATTGATGAGCTGCTGTTTCCGTTGTTCACCATCTCCTTACTGATTTTATAGGCGACATCAGCCCATGGAGAAATACACAAGTGAGGGAAGAGAACATGGTAAATTCAACAATACAATAATAAGCAATCTCTATCATTTGAGATGCTTCCACTTTTGACTTTTGTTGAATGCAAACCTCTGCTGGGCTTTCTACAGCAGCATGGCTACTCATCAGGTGCTCTGGCCGTTATTGTCTAGTGCTGCTAAAATTACAGTAATATATTTTGTATATTTCAATTATCTTTTCTAGCCATACAGTTTTGGTCTGATCCTTGTGAAAATAGCTGTATTTGACGTTTCTCACTGTCTTGAAGTTGTTGATGTTATGGGATGATTTTTTTAAAAGCCTGATTAAACCGCTCTGTTTCTAACTGTACCTTTGATCCATCCCTTTTTTTGGGATTGTCTGGATCTCTACCCCTCCCCCATGCCTTTATCTCCATCTGTCTCAGTCTGTCTCCTCAGTCAGGATCTGTGGATCTGCCTCTACTCCCCACTCCTGAGGAGTCTTGGTCAGTCAAGATTTTCATAGCTACTCCTCTCTCTCCCCCCCCCCCCCCCCCCCCCCCCCCCTCAACCATCCACCAGGCATTATCTTAAACTCCCCTGTCTGCAGTCGTTTTGCTTTTCCCCCTTCATCAAACTCTTTTATTATGCGAAAGCACCCAGTCCACAATAGTGGAATTGCATTTAATTTCTGCCACTAGAGGGAGATAGCAAACTGTGTTAAAATAGCGATGGGTGGCACAGGGCACTGCACTAATATTAGGTACTGATTATTTAATGGATTGTGTTAGGTATTCAGATACATTTTTGATCCCGAGCCCAAATTAATTTTTTAGTACTTAATACAGCTTTTTATTGTGTGCTATTCATTTTGCACTGCATTGTTTTCTAATAACCGTACAGATTGTAAATTCAACGATGCGTACTCACTATGAATTTGAAATAGATTCCACTTTGAAACTCTTGTAGAAAGGTTTAGAATCTTCCAAAGAAATATTTTCAAATATCTGTGATAAATTCAAACTGCTCCAAATGGATACAGAGATATTTTCAGCCTGTACCCTGTACAATAGCTGACTGCAGCTCTCTGCAGTGGAAGCTTCCTCTGATGCAGTACAGGTTACACGGCAATGAGTGATGCTCTATAGGAGGAGCTACAACCCCATTTCATCCTGTGTCTTGAGCAGTAGTACAGCAATGTATACCTGCTGCAGGGAGTGAGCTCATTGGACAAAGTCTGGAAAATGCTCCCTTACATTATTCACTTTCTAGGCAGTGTGTGTTCATCATTTTCTATTTGGTAGCAGAGAAGCAGCGATGAAGGGGTCTGTGCCAGGGCTGGATACACCCTCTGTACTTCTGTCTAGGCTCCATGTACTGCAGGATCAGACTGGCCTTCACTGAACATGAGTCTGGCTGCTCACGTCAGCTGTTCCATGCTGAATTGCTTTGTGAGTCTCTGCTGTTCTTTTTTCTTTCAGCTTTGAGGCCTGTGCAGCCATGGGTTTGCTGGATAATTCTCGATATGCAATGTGTCAGGGGGAACAGGGGAGGAAATCTCATTGAACCTATTGATGTTATTAGGAAGGAGAGGCCGACTGGTGACTAAGCATATTCTGTTGCACAGGGCCGAGCCAGCATTGCTTTCAGGTGCTCACGTTGGCTCGGCATTAATAAAAAATGTGTTTATTTCGAGATTTCTACCGTTCTGAAGATGATTCTGTTGTTAATCAAATGCTTAATTCTTGAATATTTAATGAATTATAAAAAATTGAAATATATTCACTGACCTTGATGGCTGGTCAGCCATGTTGTTGTATCCAGAACCAATTATGAGCATAGGGTGTTTCCAGATGCTGTTTTAAAGAAAATATTATACTGTCTGAAGCTCAGGCATTTTAGGAGGGGACAGCTTTTGTGGCTTTACAGTTCTATAATTTGAAGTAATTGTGAAAGCATCCACATTTGCGTTCAGTCTCTGCCAGCCTAGTTCATATAAATGCAGTGAGCTTTTCATCTTTTTATTATCTTTGTCTCCAGACGCAGTAGATTTATAACAAAAGAATGTTCTAGATTGAACCCTGTGGTGATGTCTGTTAGGGTTTTCCGAGTCAGAACATAATGTCTGATCAATAGTGCCACATAGATTGTTTTTAATGGAAGCTTGGATTGATGGGCTGTAGACCGTTATGGGGATTGGCAGGTGACAGACCATATTAATAAAGAGGGGAGCAGAATAAGATTTATCTGCAGAGCGTCTACATTAACAGGATGTGTAAAACAGTAGAGATTGGTATTTCAAGGCCCCATAATGATGCACTAAAGAACACAGCAGAGTTCAGTTTGATGGGCTGTAGAATATTCTAGAGATTAGCAGGAGAGAGTTTGGATTAATAGTCTATGATCCGTAGTAGGAATTAACAGGAGAGGTGATGGATTAATGGACTGTTGAACATAGTAGGGAATAATGATCATAGGTCCAGATTAATAGACTGTGAAATATGATAGAAATTAGTGGACAGAGATCTGGAATGATTCCTGTGAAATAAGGAGCAGCAGGAGTGGATCTGGTATACCAGTAGTAAACGTCCATCAACATTGTTGAGAGAAAGAAAATGATTTAAAAGTGAATGGTAATGGTAAGTTTCAGAAGTTAATGAACTGCATGCATATAAAGTCAGAGCTGTATCTTTATTGTATGAATGTGAGTGCATGTCCCTGTCAATCTGAGCATGTACTGGGTTTCTTCCAATTTTTAAAATAATTCAAGGGATTTGGGCTTCATTGCCTGAGCCAGCATTTTTATTGCCCTTGAGAAGGTGGTGGTGAGCTGTCCTCTTGAACTGCTGCAGTCCATATGGTGTAGGTACACTCACCCACTGTTAGGAAGGGTGTTCCAGGATTTGGACCCAGTGAAGGAACAGCAATATATTTCCAAGTCAGGATGGTGAGTGACTTAAGAGGAGAACTTGCAACTGGTGGTATTCCCATTTGTCTGCTGCCTTTGTCCTTCTAGGTGGTGGTGGTCGAGGGTTTGGAAGGTGTTGTCTAAGGAACCTTGGTGAGTTCCTGCAGTGCTTCAATGTAGTTACAAGAAACTGAGGAAGCTTGCTGTTGCCTGAAGCCAGTGTTGTTCACTTGATGGAATAAATTCATATTCTTACCGTAAGCAAGAAAAAAAACAGCACAGGTTATTCAGAAGTTGCATTGTAGATTCCTATAGGCTATTTAATTACTACAGCAACCAAATGACTATTGCAGCCTGCATACAGACAGATTCCAACTGTAACGTCAAGGTCAGCCAAGTCAAGGAAATTGAGGGCCATCTTATCTAGAAAATATAACATCTATATTGGTTATATCTTTTGAAAAGCTCACTATTTGGCGTCTGCAGTACATACTCCCAGTAGATTGGAATTGTCTGTCTTACACATACTTTTTTTGTAGCTGTCACCAGTTGAAGCTCTGCCAGATCTTGGTGGTCTACGATACCGGGATTGCCGTGGTTGATAGCTTCTTGCAAGATATTTTGCATAGCAACTTTAACCACTCCCCCACCTCCATCCAACTTGCTTTTAGGTTTGGTTCTGTAGTCAGCCTGCTTCAAAATCATTGCCCAAGCTTTGTCCGAAGCTTTATTCTCTATAATAATCAAATAATTCTGTACAAAAGCATCCCTACTTCCAACAAGTATGTTCTCATCACGTCTTGACTAGTATGTTAAATGTCATCCCAAGCTTTTAGATACTGGGTAATCTATAACATGTAATCATAGAGATATTAGAGGGCATCCAATATCACACCCTCTGGGCAGCCCATTCTCTTTCACTGACCATTGGAATAATGTCCTACTCCTTGTACAATATGTCATTGCATAGTTGATGCAGAGAATATCCTGCTTTTCGTGCAACTGATTTTAAGTTTGAGGATGTGAGGAGAGACCTTTTTAACATTCAAGACTATGGGCCAAGTGTTGTAAATGGGAGTAGGTGGAAGGCCAGGTGTTTCTCGCGTATCGGTGCAGATTCGATAGCCTGAGGGGCCTCTTTTGTACTGATGATTCTATAATTCTAAAGTTAAATACTTTCCAAATTTAACACTTTGGATCTGTTGATACAACAGAACACATGCTTTGATGATGATGTATTCTTATAGCGTGATTGAATGGTTGGTATTTCATGTGTGTGCTGGCGAAGCATAGTTTGTTACATCCCTCTATCAAATAAGCAGTACGTTAGTGTCACCACTCTGCTGATACCTCTGGGGAGGTTACATCAACACCTCCAAGGGAAATCAGGTAAGATTGAAATCGAGCAATATTATTCTAACTGTAGTGTCTGGAACTAAATCCTCAAGTGCACTAGTTTATAATATGGAAATCAGACAGGAATGCTCATGTTTATCTTATTTTGGAAGTGCACTAAACTAGCGATGTGTTGAACAATTATTTTTACAAAATGAGGCACTATAAATTAATTGAAATTTTCAGTGTGGTAGGTTTTTCATTCTGACACTGTGCATCTCAGAGGTATTTAAAAGGAGGCAGTGGTATTGTTGCTGGACTAGTAATCTCGAGACCCACGGGTAATGCTTTGGGGACCTGGGTTCGAATCCCACCATGGCAGATGGTAAAATTTTAATTCAATAAAAGTCTTGAAAGAATAGAATAATGATGATCATGAAACCATTGATTGCCATATAAACCCATCTGGTTCACTAATGTCCTTTATGGAGGAAATCTGTCGTCCTTACCCGATCTCCATGTGACTCCAGATCCACAGCAATATGTTGGACTTGTAAATGTCCTCAGATATGGCTAATAAATGCTGGCCCAACCAGCGACACCAACATCCCATAAATGAATAAAAACAAATTACTTGCCCTTTACCAGAAAGGGATGTGAGTGAACCAGGGCCTCATATTCTCTTACTAGCCCCTCCATAATCCATAGTTTCTTCCTTGTTGATTTATCTAAATCAAGTTCAAGTGCTGTTTGATTTTCTTTTTAAACCTTGATTTAAAAACTGCAGTGAGCACACACGCCTGGAACCCCCCCCAATGGTTAGTGAGTAAATGTAAATGTAATCTTCAGGGTAGTCAGTCTCCAGTACTGCACACCTGCAGTCTAAGGTTTGATCTTCAATCTGTGGCTGATCTAAGTTGGAGTGTTGCGGGCGCTGCTACAATTAACCTCAGCACCAGTACTCAATGGAGTGGAGCAATCAGCTAGGAATGCTGTTTCCTCATTGTCATTAGAGGGCTCTCTTGTCTGTAAGCCAACCTTTGTTAGAAGGACTTAGGCTCATAATGCAGGACAGCAGCAACATTGAAATGATTGCTAAATTGTTGTGAATGTCTTGTTCATGGTTCATATTATAAATTTTAAAGTTAATGTGAAGGTAAGGTTAACTAAAAGGCTGGACTTTAGAGGTGGCCAGAACACCTAAAAGAAATGGCAAATTCAGGAGGTTACCAATGTTTGTCTAATAGAGTCAGAGCAGAAGGATGGAGCCATAAAAAAGCAAGTGGACTACTTGGCTGGAGAAATTGTAAAGGAAGGATAATTGGCTTGGAGGTCAATTTGAGGATAGATCAGAGCAGGCTACATCATCATGAAGACGGAACCTAAAGTTCTCCAGTTTTAATTTATCTGAATACCTGTCAAAGGTAGGGACCGTACTGAAAGTGTGCTGCAATGTGTAGACTCCAGGCAGCCAGGGATCAAAGAAGCCCTGAGAGACATTTGATGCATCTGTTGATTACAGTTTGGACTTTGTGTGGTTTGCAGCTCACAGAGAGGCCCTTGGAGTCATTCAGTGAAATGACAGCTTAGGAAAATCCTGGTGAGCTGAGATAGTGGTGGAAGGGCGCTGGTTCTGTGCTAGAGATGGTTAGGGCTCAGAGGAAACCATGGGAGCTGTTTATAGCTCTGTGCAGCTGGGAGACTGGAATTCGGAGAAAACCAGGGCAGTGCCACTGGCAGTCTGCGCAAGAGTTGGAAATTAGGCTGGAATGCAATTTTGTGAATCCTGTGGAAAGCAGCCTCAGGAGAAAAGATTAAAGAATTGGAAGGTCAGTAGTGTTGAGGCAACCCTGACTTTTGAGGGATTTAGAGGCTAGATTTTTGAAAGTGAAGAGTTAAAATACTTCATCAGGGAGATTGATTTTTGACAAGATTATATGACCCAGTGGTCACTGATATTTAGGTAGGTTGTTGAGAAATCCATGTCGTCTGTCTTGGTCACATCTGCCATTTAGTATGCTGTTTGGTGTATTTGATGACAATTTGCTTGTTCACTCAGAATTTACCTTGTGTTAATTCTGGATGTTAGAGTATAAGATGGATATTATAAATTGTTTTACCTCTGACTTTATTGTAAAGTTTATTTTTTGTTTGTTTAAAATCACTGGATCTTGTGGCATTATTCTCAGAGTGGGTAACTGGGAGTTCAGTCAACTTTTTTTTAAAAAAAATCTCTGGGCCCCAACTGGATTGTAACTTGGCTTCCTGTAATAGCAAATTGTACTTCTGATTGGCAGTAAGAAACAGGTACTATGTCCAATAAACACATCCTGAGTTCCCATTAAAATTTGCATTCCTTCTATTATTTAGGTGGTAAGATTCCACTACCGTGGCAGTGACTGAGTGTGAGGACGAACTGGACTACTTATTTGTTGCAAAAAAAAAGCCAAGCTTTTTATTTTTATGAAGTGCTGTAATCACCAGTGGACAGAGGTTTAGTTATGGGACCTTCATCAAAATTAATTCACCGAGCCTCCTTAACCTCCATACGTTCACATATTGTACCTATTGTAGTTTCCTCAATTCTAAGCATGCCGTGCATGTTCTGTGCTTGATATCACCTTACTGATTCATGTCTCTTTTTGTTGACAGGGTGAGGAGGGGCCACCCAGTTTGGAGTACATCCAGGCCAAGGACCTATTCCCACGGAAAGAGCTGGTAAAGGAGGAGGAGGACCTGCAGGTACTGTCTGCAATGATATTACTCTCTGATGACAATTCCCCCTGTCCCCAGAAGTGTGTCTTACCATAGGGTGTGGCACAACTGCCTAGCTTCCCATCTCCATTTCCCATTCCATCCAAAGTTACACTCAGCATGCTAATGCTTTCATTTACCCTTGCCTGATTGTGATACAGTGTGTCTAGGCACAGCATGCCACCATACTATACATTGCATGCCCCTTTAATGTTACTCACCATACAAATAACATCAACACTATTGCTGGTGTCTTTATCTGTCCCACTATAAAAAAAATAATGTCAATGTTACTTGTTGGTCATCCCTACCTTATTCCACTATATCGCATACATATATAATTGGACCACTTCACTTAGGTATAATTTATCTAGTACTACTAGGTGTTTTACACTGTCCAAGTGTACCTATTGTGAGTATTAAAGCTAGATGTCACAGTATCCTAATGAACATGCAAAACATTTTTACTAAGACTTTGTGTGGGGTATAGAGTGGGAAAGGATCAGTGGCATTTGTATTTGAAATGTAATGGATTCTGTTCCCTAGCTTTTTCTAAATTGCCTTCACTGCTTCTCTAAATTGTTTAAAAGAACCGGTTATAATGTAACTATCAGTCTAACTCTGCTTACTCTTCTCCTGGAGCTGATTATACATGGCTGTTATTGAAGCAATTTGCATTAGTGCTTAATTTTGTAATCGGAAAATAATCTATTTTAAATGTGACAACCATGCAGGGGAAAGGCACGGTTTAAAGTAGATGGCTCCAGTTGAAGAAACAGGAGAGAGGTGAAGGGCCAAATGGTTGCCTTCTGTGTTGTCATTTCAATGTAGGTGCTCCTGTAGCAGCACATAACTAAATTATGTGTTTGCTCTCCCTTTGTGGTACGGCTGGACTCTCCTTTTGCAGTGACTTAAAGGTGCTGACTAATATAGCACTATGCCATTCAATATCTTTTTAAACTGAACAAGGATATTTCTGCCAGGGCAATAGGTCGATGCATAAAGGATCAGATTTTGTTCTAAAATTATGGTGACTGAGCAACATACTGCTGTTAAAGTGCAAATTGGCTAACGCTATATGATGAGGAAGAAAAATGCTGTAAATGGTAAATCACCACGTAGTACTGGCCTACTTTCACCACTCCACATCTATACATTAAATGCCTATTAAACCTACCACAGGAAGTTAAACCTATAAATTAACATGTCAATGACCTCTTAATCGGAACGTAGGAAATAGGAGTGGGCGTAGGCCATATGGCCCACCTTACCAGCTCTGCCATTTAACTAGATCATGGCTAATCTTCTACCTCAGTACCATTTTCCTCCACTATTCCCATTTACCATATTTTTAATCTAGAAATTTATTGATCTATGTCCTGAATGTACTTGATGACTGAGTCTCCACAGCCCTCTGGGGTAGAGAATCCCAAAGATTTATCACCCTCTGTGTGAAGAAATTCCTCCTCATCTCAGTCCTAAATGTCCTGCCCCTTGAGAGACCATGTCCCTTGGTTTTAGACACCACTTCGTGCTTCAGTGAGACCACCTCTCATTTTTCTAAACTAGAGAATACAGGCCCGGTCTCCTCAATTTCTCCTCAGAGAATAATCCAGCCATTCTAGGGATCATTCTGGTGAATCTGTGTTGTACTCCCTTGGTAGCAAATATATACTTCCTTAAAAAGGAGACCAATATTTTACATAATACAACAGGTGTGGCCTCGGCAAGGCATTCTACAATTGTAGCAAGGCACCTTTACTCCTGTATTCAAATCCTCTTGAAATAAAGGTTTTGCTTTTCCATTTGCTTTTCCAATTGCTTGCTGCACCTGCATGTTAGCTTTCAGTAACTCATGAACAAGGCAGCCAGGTTCCTTTTGGACACCAACACCTCCCAATTTCTCACCATTTAAAAATGCTCTGCATTTCTGTTTTTTTTTCTACATTGTATTCCATCAGCCATGTAATTGCCCACTCGCTTAACCGGTCTAAATCCCTTGAAACCTCTTTGCATCCTCCTCACAATTCACATTCCACTTAGATTTGTGTCATTATCAAACTTGGAAGTATTACATTTGGTCCCCACATCCAAATTATTAATATAGTTTGTGAATAGCTGGGGCCCAAGTACTGATTCTTGCAGTATCCTCCTTGTCACACAATCTGCCAATCTGAAAATTACCCATTTATTCCTACTCTCTGTTTTGCATCCATTAAACAATTCTCAATCCATGCAAGCATGATGTGAGAATTGTTAGTAACTCCAAACAACATCTCTTGCCCAGAAAGTGAACACTTATAAATGCGGAGTCTCATTTCTTCAGGTTGTGAATTATTGATGGAGAGGTCACCTCTAATCTACAGCATGAGAATCCAAAATTGTCTTGTCTAACAGAGAGGAGCAGCTGTGAGTACTCAATGAAAGAGATGGAATTAAAATTCAACCTTCCTCATTCTTTGCTTTAGTGGCCCCTGTCCACCTCTCACGGTAAAGGTCAGAGCATCTACCCATCTCCAGTCGACTCCACTCTACTGTCTGAAATGTGTAACTATGATTAATGCGTGCTCATAATCAGATTAAATTAATTTTACACTTTAGGAAGCTGGACCCAGGATCTTACAACTGCAAAAAAACTATTTTTCAGACACTTTGTTAGATCTCTTGCTAGAACTTCTGTCAAAACTCACAACCAGAATGGTTTGAGTTAATTTTTTCAAACCATAGGATGACCAAAGCTTCACAGTAGCTTGGTGGAGGTGCAGCATATTGTGGAGTTCTTCAAAATTATATCCCAATCAATTAGGTTTTGACTGTAATAAATAGGATAAACTTTAGCTAGCTGCAGCATCTTCCAATAACTCACAACTAAAACTAAAAACCTTCCTCACTACATCAGTGGGGTTGAGAGAAAGCAACATTATTGGCATAGATGCCTCCTTCCTGTGTTGATAATGCACATCTCCATTCTATTGCGATTTTTAAAAAACAAACATAATTTGAAAAAGGAAACGAGCAAATGGAAGTCTTTCTACATTATAATAGTGACAACATTTCAAGAATTGATTGTAAAATGCTTTGGAATTTCCTGAGATCGTGAAGTGTTATATATCTTTATTTTATTAAGCAGCTCAAACAACACTGATCAAACAGCCTCCTGGACCAATTCAGAAATGTTTACTGGTGGTGTCTTGAGAGTCAAAAATAAAAGCACTCACCATAAAATGGCTGTCAAAACAATTTTTTTATTTTTTAAACTTTCAGCTTTGAATTAAAACAGAACATAATTGAGCATACTTTATCTCACAACATACTACAAGACAAAATCATGCCCAATACTACATGCACTGACTCCTGGCTTATTTTGCTGTGTCACAAGTGATGGGTTTATAATTAGTTCACTTTGGTGTCGTTTTTCTGGTACAACTGGCTGTTTTACACTTCAGGTGTACCGATTGTGAGTATTTTATGCACGTCTAAACGTGATCTGCTGTTGAAGTATTTTGCATAAGCATTTCACTTACAATTAGAAAAAGAAACTTGTTAAAACAGGTACAAGAAAGGGCAGGGTTTAGAGTCAATAAGGAAATGAAGGGCTGAATGGCTGCTTTTTGTGATATTTCAATGAAGTAGGTGTTATTGTGTAGTGAAGCACTGAATTATATGTTTACTCTCCCTTTATGGTATAGTTCACTTTTTGTGTAGCATGGGGCTGAACTTAGTTAAAGACATTTACTCATGTAGCACTACGATTATATCTTTGCTAAAAGACAAAACTCAACTATTTTTATTCAGAGGCAGAGACAATAGGTAAATGCACTAAAGACGAGAGAACAGTTTGATGGTTGATTGATAAAAGCAAGGTATGGATATCGTTCTCTGATCAATTTGTTGGCCTGATCAATCCAATGCCAAGGAAATGGAGCTTGCCACCCCTCTCTAGGCCATTCAAATGGATGCCAGGGACGTAACTCAGAATAATGGCAGAATACATGTAAATTTTACTCGTGCCTTCCTGGATGGACCTTCATTTAGTCACCCTTTCATCCAAGCTCCTTCACCCCTCTATCTACTGCTCTCTCTCCTGTTGCATTTGGGGTTGAATTTGTTACAAGCTGTAATGAACTTGAATGCATCAATAAATATTCCCCACCACCTCACCCCAACTCCGCCAGTTTGTCAGATATAAATGAAATCAGCTTCTGTAGTCTCTCTTTGTATAATTTGTATATAGGAGTGCATTTAATTTGAATACGGTTTGGATCTTGAATCAGTGTGTGAATCTTTTATGGAACCACTGCTCCTTCAGCCATGCGCAGTGAGAGCTGTTCAACATTGTGTGTCTCTGACTTTACCATGCAAAGTGATAGTATATTTAGCAGTTTGTTACGCTGACAGCTCTGTACATAAAGGTGTGTAAAGCAGACTTGTCTTGCTATTTCAGGAAGGAATGTAGTCTTAGTGAAAATCCTCAGAGCAAGAAGCAACAATGTAGAACAGTTGAAGTTTACAGCACGGAAAGAGGTAAATTGGGCCTTTGTGTCCATGCTGGCTCTCAGTGAGAGCAATTCCTAGGACGTGATTTTTGTTGATATAAATTATAGATGTGTGTGAACGATGATAAGCTGCTCTAATAAACAAGTCTTTCTAAGATGCACAGTACTGATGTGATGAATGCACATGGTTTTGAAGATGCTGAAAGGCTATTTTAGGTGGAATAAATTGTTTCTCCCAGTTAATCAGCTCTATTTAGGTTCCCATGGGGAATAACCAACTGGACATGAATCTGAGAGAGATTTGGAACCATGAGGGGTGGGGTGGGTAAGTTATATCTGTGGAGCATCAGAAGGCTGCATAGTTCATGTTGTAATCTCTCACATGCATGCTGAACTGATTGTCTCAGGACCACTAATTAACAAGTGTGTATTGATAGGTTTTCTGAATTTTCCCATGAATGACAGTTTTCTCGCTAGATTTGATGTATAATAAATAGTTTTCTGTCTGAACTTTTGAGTGTCTTCATCTTCTTTCTCCTAGCTTATGTTGTTGCTGCACCCACTATGGCAGAAGGTTGATTGTTGATGCTGTATATTGAATAATCGCTTCCTGAAATTGTTCTTTTTCTTCAGAACCGTAGCTTCTATAGCTGTTTTTTTAAAGAAAAACCTCCCACACACATTGCAATGTGGTTCCAACTGTAGCTAACTCTTGATTCAAAACAATTCTAAGTGTGTACTTCCTTCAGAATCAGTGTTTGTGATTTAGCAATGCCTTTTCCGGTGACTGAGGAAGTTTGTCTGGGAGGACAGGAGTGAAATGATTGTGCATTCTGCCATTATTCCTTGTCACTTCATCCAATTGTTTGAGCTGTAGGGGTTGACATCTCTTCTCCCAGTCTGGTCAAGAGACTGCCCAGAGAGCGATATCCATAACGAACCCACTCTTATTATAATTGGCTATCAAGTTGTTCTCCCACCTATGATGGCATTTGCCTCCTCTCTCTGCCTCTGGGAAAGGAATAGATGTGTTTTGTCTTTCTAAGAAGATATAATTGTGTAGTGCATTTGGTTGCACCCTTTACATGATGCTGGTACGTTGTGTTGTAAGTACATGATGAGCAGTTCTGAAACATTAACCACTTATTGTTGGAGCTAGTTAACCTTTCTTGGGAGTATCACTGACAAAGTTAAATGACCTCCACCACTGGCATTGCCATCAGACTAACCTTTTTGAATCAGATTTCTCATACAGACTTTTGCTATACCCAATTATTAAAGAATGTTTGAAGCCAGAATTGGAAATTCATGAACAAAAATGGTTTCTTATCAAATCTATCTGGAATGTGCATGGTCAAATTCAGCACCAAGGGCATTACTATCATATGTGAATAGGTGTATAGCACTCTTGATTTCTATAATGTATTACTATTAATATTACAGCAGTGACTCACTTAAAATGCTTCAGTGAGTCTAAAGCACTTTGGGACATCCTAAGACAGTGAAAGTTTCAATATAAATGCCAGTCTTTATTGTGAGGTTTTTGTACTGTGCTCATTTAAATTATGAGAAAGCACCTAGCGGTACAATAAGTTTAGGACAAAGCATGTGTTGTGTCAGGAGAGGGCACTTTGAGCTATATAATGCTAGGGTCAAGTACTGGTGATTGCTAGATTGTTACTGGGAAAAGGAAATGATTTCAGTCACATTGAACTAATTCAGCAACTATATTAAACAAGATTGACTGAGGGTAGTTCTTTTGCAATGCTTTGGTAGCAATATACCAAAATCTTAGATCAGGCTCTGCAAAAAAATACAAGCAACCTTGGTTAATAATTTGACGTAACCTGATAGAACAACTGTGATCTTCAATTGTTTAAGTAGCTGTAATGGTAAAATTGCAGACTTGCTGTGCGTGTAAAATAATGTGCTGTACTGGGTAGACTGGGAAAGTACTGGTGACCTTGATGATTTCCTTGCAGTAAATAAATGAAAGCAGTTGGAATTCCCATGGTTTAATTAAAGATCAGATTAAAACAGCATCTTCATATGGAGAGATGGAGAACACATCAGCCAGCAGCTCATCAGTCTATCTGACGAATGAAGTGTTTAGGAAGGCATTTCTAACCTGTAATCCTGCAACCCAGTTCATTAGAACTAGGTCATAGCCGGAGAGCTGGCACATTTTTGAAGAACAGTGATGGTTTAAAAAATAAAAGTGCAGAAGCATTTTTATATTTAAATTACAGACCAGTTACTTTTCCGTATTCCTCATTAAGAAGCTACAGAAACCTCAGACTCAAGTTTATGCTACCTTTTTCTTGTGGGGTGGGTAAAAGGGAATTTTACTGGGAGAAAATGGACAAGCAGTGCTAATGTAGAAGGGATTTCAGCAGAAATCCGAGCATAGCAGCTGCCTAAAACGCTCCATGTAGCTAAGATAATGAGCTACACTGGGGAGTGCTAGACTGACCTGGAACACTTGTCAGACTGGCAAGGCATAGATTTATGTAGTTTCAAAAGCATTTCCTTTAGAAATGCAGATTGATGCAATATGGTAATACGGTAAGGTGCTGGCACTTGCCCTTAATTCAAACATGAATTAATAAAGATTTTATTAAGTTTAGTAGACAAGTAGTGTATAGGGATGTTAGGTTCATGTCTCCGCCGATAGTTTTTACTGATGAATATTGCAGTGTTACAGCACTCATTAATAAAGTTAACTAATCAAACTGCAACAAGATTCCAGTCCATTGGCTATTCTAAAAAGTATTTAATGAATGAGTTAATGTTTTAAAGAAATTTATGCAGTAACTAAAAGTTTTGTTCTCCATTGAATGCTCTGTGCACTGCATGGTAATGGACTACAGTTTTGAGAGAATAGGTATTGTCCTCAAACATATTTTAGTAGTTGTGTTTATTTTAAATTGAGAATAGTCCCTGATGCAGGACTGCATCAAAGAATAAGGTAAATTAAGTACCAGTGTTTGGGCAGCACTAACTTGATGATTAAAAGCCTGTGGATTTGTAAGGAGAAAAAATTCAGAGAGGTAGAGAGATCCAAAGCTTTTGGAAATGACTCGAAGACTTCAGTGAATCTTTGCACCATTGCAGGTAGGGGTGTAAATTGTTTGAATTAACTGCTAATGGAAAGGGACAATCACTGGTTGATTGAAAAACTCAAAACTATTACTGATTTTCATTTTTGTTACCTTGCCACTCGTTTTGAAGGTTCACATGGGGCCATGGTTGAGGTTCTCCATTACTGAATGCTACATATTGGTGATTAGAGTTTTTTTGTGTTTTTGACGCGACTGAAATTCATATTTTTATTGACAGGAATCTTTGGTTTAGATTCTGGATAATTCAAGTCTGCACATAATTCTGATAGTGATGAATGCAATGGATTTAAAAAGCAAAAAAATGTTGTAAAAGCTTGGTAGGTCAGACAGCATCTGGTGGGAGAAATAGAAAGAGCTGAGTGGCCTTTCATCAGAACTGTCACTCGACCTGAAAGATTAGGGTTAGCACCGCTGCCTCACGACGCCAGGGATCTAGGTTCAATTCCGGCCTTGGGTGACTGTCTGTGGGGTTTGCACGTTCTCCTCGTGTCTGCGTGTCTTTCCTCTGGGTGCTCCGGTTTCCTCCCACACTCCAAAGATTGCGGGTTACGTTGATTGACCATGTTCAATCGCTCCTTGGTATCATGAGATTAGCAGGATAAATATGAGAGATTACGGGGATAGGGCCTGGGTGGGATTGTTGTCGGTGCAGGCTCGATGGGCCGAATAGTCTCCTCCTGCTTGTAGGGATTTTGTGATTAACTATGTTTCTCTCCACGGGTGCTGCCCGAACTGATGAGCCATTTTTGATTTTTATTTCAGCAGTATTTTGCTCGTCTTACTGCAAAATTTGTTTGATTTCCACCAGTGATACTGATTCAGAGCTGACAGGCTTGTGCACAATGGTGGACATTCTGTCGTCCGACCTTTTGTCCTGTCAGAAGGATAAAGGATCGAGTTTCTTAAAGGAAAGGGATCGAGTAGCTTTATTTTCTTCCTACATGGGCTGCTTGAATGGTGGGTTTAAACCCAGCCGTTCTCAAAACAAAAAAAATTCATTAAAAAATTAACCCCATCACAGATGTGTTTTAAAGCTTAATGGGGAATAAAATGACCTGACATACTATGTATTAACACAGTGGCTAGTTTGAGTCGAGTTTGCCAGATATTTAACATGGCAATTTGTGGAGTTGAGTTTTAGAATGTGCAAATGTGAAAGCAGGAACTGGAAAATGTTATGAGCATGAAAGTTAGTTGCATATTCTGAGACTTTCTATTATTGCTCCTCACTGTTTTGTTACTTGACTCTATCGCATGCACATGCGTGCATGCACACACTGCACCCCTTTATCATATATATCCATCTTTGGTTCATCTGGCCCTGTATCTTTGTAGTCCCACAAAAAATGTGACCATTTATTTTGTGTAAGAGAAATCATGTATGATTGCATTTTTAAAAAATAATTCTTTGAGGAAGTAACAAGCAACATGGATAATGGGAAACATGTAGATCTAGTGTTGGATTTCCAAACTGCTTTTGATAAGTTGCATCAAAGGTTAATATGTAAAATAAGAGCTCATGGTGTAGGGGGAAGCATATTAACATTGATAGAAGATTGGCTACCTGAAGAAGGGGCTCAGAGCCTCGAAAGCTTGTGTGGCTTTTGCTACCAAATAAACCTGTTGGACTTTAACCTGGTGTTGTTAAACTTCTTACTGTGTTTACCTCACAGGAAGCAGAGAGTGGGGATAAGTGGCTCATTTTTGGGTTGGCAAACTGATTAGTTGCGTGTCACAGGCCTAAACTATTTCTCATCTTTATCAATGACTTGAATGATGGGACTGAATATATGACTGCTAAATTTGCTAGTGGCACAAAGTTAGATAAGAGAATAAGTTATGAAGCAGGCATAAGGAGTCTGCAAAGGGATATATATAGATAAGTTAAAGTGAGTGAACAAAAGTAATATGGGAAAATGTAAAGTTGTTCATTTTGGCAGGAAGAATTAAAAAAGCAGTGTACTACTTAAATACAAAGTGGTCCAGAGGGATCTGGGTATCCTTCCTGGTACATGAATCACAAAAAGCTAGTATCCAGGTACAGCAAGTGATTAAGAAGGCAAATGGGATGTTGAGTTTGATTGCAAGGGGAATGGAGTATAAAATTTGAGATGTTTTGCTGCAGTTGTACAGGGCATTGGCAAGACCATATCTGGAATACTGTGTACAGTTTTGATCTCCTCACTTAAGGATGTAATTGCAAGAGAAGCAGTTCAGAGAAGGTTGACTCGAAATACCTGAGATGAAGGGGTTATCTTATGAGGAAAGGTTGGTCCTGCATCCATTGGAATTTAGGAGAAGGAGAGGTGATCTTATTGAAACATATAAGATCATGAGGAAATTTGACAGGGTGGATACTGAGATGGTTTGCCTCCTGTGTGAGAGACTGGAACTGAGAGGCAAGATTTAAAAATAGCAGGTCTTGCATTTAAGATGGGAATGAGAAGACATTTTTTCTGAGAGTCATTTGTCGGTGGAATTTTCTTCTCCAGAGAGCAGTGGGGAGACAAGTTATTGAATATATAATGCTGAATTAGGTTGATAGATTCTTGATTGACAAGGGAATCAAAGGGAATGGGGGGTAGACAGGAAAGTAGTGTTGAGGCCAAGCCAGATCAACCATGATATCAAATGGAGAAGCAGGCTCGGTGTTGAATAGCCCACTCTTAATTTGTATGTTTGCATTTAATTTACATGTTTATAAATGAAGAATCATTCTGGATACACATTATCTGCATGCACAGAAAATGAGATCCTCTGTATAGAGTTTGTTAATTGTCCAGATTTTATCAGGATCTCACAAATTAATTTAGGTGGGTGACCCAAGTACCATGTCACATATATTACAAGTGTTGAATATGAAAGGCTGGCTTGACTTTTTAAAGAGTTTATATAGAAACCTGAAATAAGTTGGTTACATAGAGAGCACTATATCAGACAAGCTGCATGGACTTCACACAAGTGGAACACTTGAATGACCTGACCATCTCTGCTTGTTCCACCACCACTTCCCCACCCCCAGCCTGCTCCATCTCCTCCTCCTTACCCCCAACCTTATCCACCACCTCCTCCCTACCCCCAGCCTGCTCCACCACCTCCTCCCTACCCCCAGCCTGCTCCATCTCCTCCTCCCTACCCCCAGCCTGCTCCATCTCCTCCTCCCTACCCGCAACCTTATCCACCAACTCCTCCCTACCCCCAGCCTGCTCCATCTCCTCCTCCCTACCCCCAGCCTGCTCCATCTCCTCCTCCCTACCTCCAACCTTATCCACCAACTCCTCCCTACCCCCAGCCTGCTCCACCACCACCTTCCTACCCCCAGCCTGCTCCATCTCCTCCCTACCCCCAACTTTATCCACCACCTCCTCCCTACCCCCAACATGCTCTACCACCACCTCCTTACGCCCAGCCTGCTCCACCACCTCCCTACGCCCAGCCTGCTCCACCACCTCCCTGACCCCAGCCTGCTCCACCACCTCCTCCCTACCCCCAGCCTGCTCCACCACCTCCCTACCCCCAGCCTGCTCTACCACCTCCTCCCTACCCCCAGCCTGCTCCACCACCTCCTCCCTACGCCCAGCCTGCTCCACCACCTCCTCCCTACCCCCAGCCTGCTCCACCACCTCCTCCCTACCCCCAGCCTGCTCCACCACCTCCTCCCTATCCCCAGCCTGCTCCACCACCTCCTCCCTACCCCCAGCCTGCTCCACCACCTCCTCCCTATCCCCAGCCTGCTCCACCACCTCCTCCCTACGCCCAGCCTGCTCCACCACCTCCTCCCTACCCCCAGCCTGCTCCACCTCCTCCCTACCCCCAGCCTGCTCCACCACCTCCTCCCTAACCCCAGCCTGCTCCACCACCTCCTCCCTACCCCCAGCCTGCTCTACCACCTCCTCCCTACCCCCAGCCTGCTCCACCACCTCCTCCCTACCCCCAGCCTGCTCTACCACCTCCTCCCTATCCCCAGCCTGCTCCACCACCTCCCTATCCCCAGCCTGCTCTACCACCTCCTCCCTACCCCCAGCCTGCTCCACCACCTCCTCCCTAACCTCAGCCTGCTCTACCACCTCCTCCCTACCCCCAGCCTACTCCACCACCTCCTCCCTACCCCCAGTCTGCTCCACCACCTCCTCCCTACCCCCAGTCTGCTCTACCACCTCCTCCCTACGCCCAGCCTGCTCAACCACCTCCTCCCTACCCCCAGCCTGCTCCACCACCTTCTCCCTACCCCCAGCCTGCTCTACCACCTCCTCCCTACCCCCAGCCTGCTCTACCACCTCCTCCCTACCCCCAGCCTGCTCTACCACCTCCTCCCTACCCCCAGCCTGCTCTACCACCTCCTCCCTACGCCCAGCCTGCTCAACTACCTCCTCCCTACGCCCAGCCTGCTCAACTACCTCCTCCCTACGCCCAGCCTGCTCCACCACCTCCTCCCTACCCCCAGCCTGCTCCACCACCTTCTCCCTACCCCCAGCCTGCTCTACCACCTCCTCCCTACGCCCAGCCTGCTCAACCACCTACTCCCTACCCCCAGCCTGCTCCACCACCTTCTCCCTACCCCCAGCCTGCTCTACCACCTCCTCCCTACCCCCAGCCTGCTCTACCACCTCCTCCCTACTCCCAGCCTGCTCTACCACCTCCTCCCTACCCCCAGCCTGCTCAACTACCTCCTCCCTACGCCCAGCCTGCTCCACCACCTCCTCCCTACCCCCAGCCTGCTCCACCACCTCCTCCCTACCCCCAGCCTGCCCCTCCACCTCCTCCCTATCTCCAGCCTGCTCCACCACCTCCTCCCTACCCCTAGCCTGCTCCACCACCTCCTCCCTACCCCCAGCCTGCTCCACCACCTCCTCCCTAACCCCAGCCTGCTCTACCACCTCCCTACCCCCAGTCTGCTCCACCACCTCCTCCCTACCCCCAGCCTGCTCTACCACCTCCTCCCGACCCCCAGCCTGCTCTACCACCTCCTCCCGACCCCCAGCCTGCTCTACCACCTCCTCCCTACGCCCAGCCTGCTCTACCACCTCCTCCCTACGACCAGCCTGCTCAACCACCTCCTCCCTACCCCCAGCCTGCTCCACCACCTCCTCCCTACCCCCAGCCTGCTCCACCACCTCCTCCCTACCCCCAGCCTGCTCCACCACCTCCTCCCTACCCCCAGCCTGCTCCTCCACCTCCTCCCTATCTCCAGCCTGCTCCACCTCCTCCTCCCTATCCCCAGCCTGCTCCACCTCCTCCTCCCTATCCCCAGCCTGCTCCACCTCCTCCTCCCTATCCCCAGCCTGCTCCTCCACCTCCTCCTCCTTACCTCCAACATGCTCCACCACCTCCTCCCTATCCCCAGCCTGCTCCACCACCTCCTCCTCCTTACCTCCAACATGCTCCACCACCTCCTCCCTACCCCCAGCCTGCTCCACCACCTCCTCCTCCTTACCTCCAACATGCTCCACCTCCTCCTCCCCACTCGATCCAACGTACCCCAGTTGTGGTGCTATTGTCCTGAAGAAGACCCATTGATTTCTTATGTTTGTAGAATCATGTTTTCATGTTTCGCAGGGTGTACATGGCACTCTTGCCAAAACAACCATGAACACTTTAAAATTCAATTGGCTGGAAAGCGCTTCCAAGACGTCTGAGCTTGAAAAGTACTATACAACCAGAGTTTTTTCTGTCTATAGTGACGTCAAAGTATTAATCGTGTCATGTTGGACATGATTTCAATTGATCATGGAATTCCCTATTACATTTTTAATCCATGAATTTGTGCTTCAGCTATTGCATACCCTCATTTCAAAATCTCAGAACTTCTACAAGGAAGAGAATCTTAGCTATTCCCCCACGAGGTGTTCTGTTACTGATCTGGAGCACTCGTGCTGATGAACTTTTTTGAAATCGGATGCTTTGGATGTTCTCACATGGTCCGTTGTTCTTGTAAAAATTGTGCTGCAAAAACTATCCTGATCCTCACCCTGAGCTTGATCATGTTTATTCCAGTTCAAGCCAGAATGGCAGAACACTCTTCAAATCTTTCCAACAATTTTCTGGTTTGTTGCTATATAGGCACGTGCAACACAGAAAGAGGTCTTCTGGCGCAAATAAAATGAGTCATGGCTTTCTCCTGTGCTGTAGATTCATAAGGAAAGCAGACATGGGAACATTTTTTATTTTTTCAGTTGAAGCCAAATGGAATGAAGCTGCTTATTGTTTTGCACTTGCCAAAGTTGACCAGTCAGTACTCCTGCAGCGGTTTATAGTGGAGTAGGAATTTGTTCAGTCTAGGGGTTTGAATTGGTTCTAAGCTGCAACAACTTGCATTTATATTGCATCTTTATCATAGCAAGATGTCCCACAGTGCTTTACATCTCAAACTAATCCCACTTCCTCAGTCACTCCCCATTGCCCCTGCATTTTCCTCTATTTCAAATAGTACCCTCGTGCTATTAAACCCTCTATAACCTCTTAATGTATCGTTGCTATTGTGCATAGTAAAACATAATTTACTGAATCAGTGAGTGAAGAATCAACAAATGATTTTGCACTAAAAATATTTTACTTATAATAGAAACTTTGTCTATCAAATGTTTCCTATTTCTCATCTTCATCCAAACAGCGAAGTTGCAGCTTTTTGAGCACTCAATTTATCAGAGGGCAAGGACGTTTAGATACTGTTAACAATTCTGGTCCCCGGAAGGGTAGGGGGTTTTAGTTCAGTCAGGCAGCATGGTCAGTGCAGGCTTGGAGGGCTGAAGGACCTGTTCCTGTGCTGTAATTTTCTTTGTTCTTTGTGTGATGTTGATTCTGCCTTCCTGCCACTATAAGTGAGAATTCCTGAACAACTGTCACAAAATTAGCAATTTTTGCCTGCAGTAAATGCCAGTATCTGATTAATGAATAAATAAGCATCTGCAGTTATGAAGAGTTGGATAGTCAGGAAGGAATACATCTGAGCAGAGCAAGACACTTCTGTGGCATAGAAGATAGTATTTTCTGGTTCCACAAAACAATGCAGCTGTAATCTTGCAGTGGTCTAGCTTCACATCAGTATTCAGCAAAAGTATGTTGTACAGTGAATGACTGACTTGTGCAATTTTAATTTTCTGTTGTCCTTTGCAGGTGCCTTTTCCAGCACTCCAAGGTGAAGGTGTGGAATACCTGGGCCGTGCAGATGATGCTGTAATCGCTATCTCGAATTACAGATTGCACATTAAATACAAAGATTCTTTAATCAATGTAAGCAGTTCTTTATTGGATACTATTCTGAATCTGCCATAACTTAACTTGACAGGTGTTAGAATTTGAAGTATGGAATTGGAATTGCTGCACCCACTGTCAACCCAAGCTGTTAGTTTTCTGTTTACAGTCGCCATCCTTCTGTTAATTCATTTGGCAAAAATGTTGTTTATCATTGAGCATTTCTAAATGCAACTGTTTACCAAACGGTAAAGTGATAGAGTGGAGGGAGGGTTGAAGAGAGGCATTCCTTAGATGAACAAATAAAATGGACTAGCTCAGTCTAGGAAATTGTACTAAATTTATCATTTCATTTAGATCAATTTACAGTTTAATAATACATCTAATGAGTTACTTTGTGGTTCTTTATCTGTTGATCTGCTCGCTTCCCACACTTTTTTTTACTCTTAGCTCCTATTTATTCTCCAGTAGTTGTGTGTGATTTTTCTTTTGTCTCTTTCTACATACATCCCACTCACACTTTCATTGACTGTCTCTTGTTCTCCTCCATACACTGAAAGGCATAGAGTCCACTTTGATCATCTGCTCAGCACAGAAATCATCATTGCTACTGCCAAGGTGATAGTAGCACTGATTCTTTCTCTTTTTCCCCCTCTCCTCCCAAGGCTCTGTCACTAGCACCTAGTACCTAATAGGTTGCAATGGCAGTCAATTATATGCAGTCAGGTTGTTAAGGTGATGTTGCCCATAATGCCAATGTCGACTGTTTTGCACTGGTCAACAAAATATGCTGTTTATTTAGCCTCAGGTAGGCCCACGTTGAACTGGATGGCCGAGATACATCCTCCAGGAATTGGTGGCCTGGAATGGGGTGGGGAGGCTGGTTTCAGAATAGCATCATGTTTGAACATCATAGATTTGACCATAGTAACCACACAGCAATCACATCTCTGGAAACTGGCAGGAAGTAGAAACATAGAAAAACTACAGCACAATACAGGCCCTTCAGCCCACAAAGTTGTGCCGAACATGTCCCTACCTTAGCGATCACTAGGCTTACCTATAACCCTCTATCTTACTAAGTTCCATGTACTTATCTAAAAGTCTCTTAAAAGACCCTATCGAATCCGCCTCCACCACCGTTGCTGGCAGCCCATTCCACACACCCACCACCCTCTGAGTGAAAAACCTACCCCTGACATCTCCTCTGTACCTACTCCCCAGCACCTTAAGCCTGTGTCCTCTTGTGGTAACCATTTCAGCCCTGGGAAAAAGCCTCTGACTATCTACTCGATCAATACCTCTCAACATCTTATGCACCTCTATCAGGTCACCCCTCATCCTTCGTCTCTCCAAGGAGAAGAGGCCGAGCTCCCTCAACCTATCCTCATAAGGCATGCTCCCCAACCCAGGCAACATCCTTGTAAATCTCCTCTGCACCCTTTCTATGGCTTCCACATCCTTCCTGTAATGAGGCGACCAGAACTGAGCACAGTACTCCAAGTGTGGTCTGACCAGGCTCTTATATAGCTGCAACATTATCTCACGACTCCTAAACTCAATTCCTCGATTGATGAAGGCCAGTACAGCATACGCCTTCTTAACCACAGCCTCAACCTGCACAGCTGCTTTGAGCGTCCTATGAACTCGGACCCCAAGATCCTTCTGATCTTCCACTCTGCCAAGAGTCCTACCATCAATATTATATTCTGCCATCCTATTTGGCCTGCCAAAATGAACCACCTCACACTTATCTGGGTTGAACTCCATCTACCACTTCTCTGCCCAGTCTTGCATCCTATCAATGTCTCGCTGCAACTTCTGACATCCCTCTACACTATCCACAACACCTCCAACCTTTGTGTCATCAGCAAACTTACCAACCTATCCCTCCACTTCCTCATCCAGGTCATTTATAAAAATCACAAAGAGTAAGGGCCCCAGAACAGATCCCTGGGGCACTCCACTGGTGACCGACCTCCATGCAGAATATGACCCATCTATAACCACTCTTTGCCTTCTGTGGGCAAACCAGTTCTGGATCCACAAAGCAATGTCCCCTTGGATCCCATGTCCCCTCATTTTCTCAATAAGCCTTGCATGGGGCACCTTATCAAATGCCTTGCTGAAGTCCATATATACTACATCTACTGCTCTTCCTTCATCAATGTGTTTAGTCACATCCTCAAAAAATTCAATCAGCCTCGTAAGGCATGATCTGCCTTTGACAAAGCCATGCTGACTATTCTTAATCATATTATACCTCTCCAAATGTTCATAAATCCTGCCTCTCAGGATCTTCTCCATCAACTTACCAACCACTGAGGTTAGACTCACTGGTATGTAATTTCCCGGGCTATCTCTACTCCCTTTCTTGAATAAAGGAACAACATCCGCAATCCTCCAATCCTCCGGAACCTCTCCCGTCTCCATTGATGATGCAAAGATCATCGCCAGAGGTTCAGCAATCTCCTCCCTCGCCTCCCACAGTAGCCTGGGGTACATCTCATCCGGTCCTGGCGACTTATCTAACTTAATGCTTTTCAAAAGCTCCAACACATCCTCTTTCTTAATATCTACATGCTCAAGCTTTTCAGTCCGCTGCAAGTCTGCACTACAACCACCAAGATCCTTTTCCATAGTGAATACTGAAGTAAAGTATTCATTAAGTACCTCTGCTATTTCTTCCAGTTCCATACAAACTTTCCCACCGTCACACTTGATAGGTCCTATTCTTTCACGTCTTATCCTCTTGCTCTTCACATACTTGTAGAATGCCTTGGGGTTTTCCTTAATCCTGCCTGCCAAGGCCTTCTCATGACCCCTTCTGGCTCTCCTAATTTCCTTCTTAAGATCCTTCCTATTAGCCGTATACTCTTCAAGATCTCCATTACCTACCTCCCTGAACCTTTTGTAAGCTTTTCTTTTCTTCTTGACTAGATTCATTACAGCCTATGTACACCACGGTTCCTGTAACCTACCATAACTTCCCTGTCTCATTGGAACGTTGCTATGCAGAACTCCAGACAAATATTCCCTGAAAATTTGCCACATTTCTTCCGTACATTTCCCTGAGAAAACCTCTTTCCAATTTAAGTCTCCAATTTCCTGCCTGATAGCCTCATAATTCCCCTTACTCCAATTAAACATTTTTCTAACTTGTCTGATCCTACCTCTCTCCAATGCTATCGTAAAGGAGATAGAATTATGATCACTATCTCCAAAATGCTCTCCCACTGAGAGATCTGACACCTGGCCAGGTTCATTTCCCAATACCAAATCAAGTACAGCCTCTCCTTGTAGGCTTATCTACATACTATGTCAAGAAACCCTCCTGAACACACCTAACAAACTCCTCCCCATCTACACCCCTTACTCTAGGGAGATTCCAATCAATATTTGGGAAATTAAAATCTCCCATCACGACAACTCTTATTATTACACCTTTCCAGGATCTGTTTCCCTATCTGCTCCTCAACATCCCTGTTACTATTGGGCGGCCTATAGAAAACACCCAGTAAAGTTATTGACCCCTTCCTGTTCCGAACCTCCACCCACAGAGACTCCGTAGACAATCCCTCCATGGTGTCCATCTTTTCTGTAGCCGTGACATTATCTCTGATCAACAGTGCCACTCCCCCACCTCTTTTGCCTCCCTCCCTGTCCCTTCTGAAACATCTGAAACCCGGCGCTTGAAGTCTCTGTAATGGCCACCACATCATATTTCCAAGTAGTGATCCACGCTCTAAGCGTCAAGTATTTTGATTATAAATATTTTAGTCGGTACTAAAATAGGTTTTGCATTTGCTTTTGAATCTATTCTATTTGCCTAATTTGGATTGGCAGAAAGAAGAACAGAATATTCAATAGAAGATGAGGAAATCCGGGATGAGGGAACAAACACCTGTTTACCTTGCAAGAATTGTGTTCCCAATTTATAATTTGAGTATTGCAGGAAAGTTACATGCTGTTGAAGCATACTTTTCACTGTGTACCAATACACGTGACAAGTCAAATCAAAGCTTTTCATCTTGCACTCATCCGGATGAATAGAAGACAAAAAACTTTGACAGCTTGTCGCATTTTTCAGTAACACTAAAGTTCTATTGTATCAAGCGACAATTTATAATTTATTTTTTATTTAAATGATAAAAGATAATTTTGCTACTGGCAGAGAATAGCACCTTGTTTCATATTGGTGTTGACTTGGCTACGTATCTGGATGTGTAGTTACACCCACTGTGAGAATGGCTTCTGTAGGAGGAAGTCCCAAGTTATTTGTGTTGACAGGGTGATGTGAATTTACTTGGGTTGTCTGCCTTGCTTAGTGAGATTACTCTGGCCTCTGATTGAGAAAACTGTGCATTCAGGTCCCACTAAAGACATGTTCCCAGCGTAGATTGCATGTTCAACAACAACTTGAATTTAGATTGTGCTTTTAACAACAACTTGAATTTAGCTGCTGCCTTTAATGTAGTAAATATCTCAACATGCTCCATGGGAACATTAATGGCAAACACTTTGTTGGGGACACAAAGATGGCCCAAAGCTTGTCAAACAAGTCGGTTTTTAAGGAAGAGAGAGATATAAAAGTGCAGAGGGGCTAGATGTTTAAGGCTTGGAGCTGAAAGTATGACTGCCAGTGATGCAACAAGGTGTTGGGGCTTCATGAGACCAAAATGCTCTGTTCATGGAGGGTTATAGGGATGGAGGAAGTGACAGAGATGAGGAGGGGCGAAGCCATGGAAAGATTTTAAAATGAAGATGATCATAGACCAAGAACCAGTGTAGAACAGCAAGCAAAAAGATAATGGATGAAGATGACTTGTGCGAACTAGAATGCAGACATTTGAAATTTGGATACACTTAATTATTGGAGGGCAGAAGATGGGAGGCTACCTACAAGAGTATTGGAATATTTAAGTTAACAAAACTATTGAATGGGGTTTTATCAATAGATGAGCTAAGACGGAAAGAGAGAGACGATATTATTGGAAGTAGATAGTCTTGGTAAAGAAGAAAGTAACACGAGTTGGAAGCTCAGCTGTGAATCAAATAGGATACACTGGCTACGATTGATCTGCTTTAGCAAGTAATCAGGGAGGGGGATGGCATCGGTGGCTAGGGACAGATTTTGTAATGGTGCCAAAGGTGAATGCTTTTAGTCTTCTCAATACTTGGAGGAAATTTCTGCTCATTTAATACTGGATGCTAGATCAGCAGTGTGAGCTGATGTTGTGAAGGGATCAGGAGCGATGGTAGTAAGGTAGAGTTGCGTGTTGTCAATTTAAAGTGGAATGTGTTTTCTGGAGAGACTGCTGAAGGATGGCATGTACGTGAGAAATAGTGAGCTGTGGACAGTTTCTTGGGGTTTCCAGAGGTACTGATGTGGGAGCTGGAAGGGAAGCTATCTTTGCTATCACTGGATCAGTACGAATGAAACAAAGTGCAGACCCATTTAGGTAGATAATGGAAGAGAGATATTCAGAGGATGGTATGGTCAATGTGCAAAAGGCTGCAGACTGGCAGGGAAGAATGATGTGATAATGCACCATTGTCACGCTAACATAAGATATCATTTGTGGCTTTCAGCAAAGTCGTTTCAGTTAACAGGGTAGAAATCTGTTTGGAGAGCTTGATGCTTGGATCCGAGAATGATGGACATTGATTTAAGTACAACACATTCAAGGACTTTAGAAAGGAATAGGAGAGTGGAGCTGGATTGGAAATTTGCAAGAGGTCAAAAATGAGCTTTTCAAGGAGTGATAGCAGATTTGAAAGTGTGGACTGTACCAGGGAATGGGAATTTTATGTCACTGGCAAGGGCAGCATTTGTTGCCCATCCTTAATTGGCTTCAAGAAAATGGTGAACTGCCTTCTTCAACCACAGCAGTCCATCTGGTGCAGGTGCACCCACAGTGCTGCTAGAAAAAGAGTTGCAGGATTTTGATCCAGCGATAGTAAAGGAAGTGAGGTATAGTTCCAAGTCAGAATGGTGTGTAGCTTGGAGGGGAACTTGCAAGTGGTGGTGTTTCCATGCCTCTGCTGCCCTTGTCCTTGGTGGCAGAGGTCATGGGTTTGGAAGGTGCTGTGCAAGGAGGCCTGGAAAGTTGCTACGGTGCATCTTGAAAATGGTACACGCCCCTGTCTGTTAATGGTGGAAGAAATTAATGTTCAGGTTGTGGATGGGGTGTCAAATCAAGTGGGCTGCTTTGTCCTGGATGGTGTCCAGCTTCTTGAGTGTTGTTGGAGCTGCACTCGTACAGTCAAGTGGAGAATATTCCATCACACTCCTGGCTTTGGGCTAGGAAGTGAATTCAGATGGTCAGCAGTTTAGTGGGAGTAGTGTTCAGAGAGTAAGATACAGGTTTCATGGGCGAGATGATCTTGGAGAGGCCCTGAACAGGAATAATAGAGGACCTTGATATACTGCACTAATGAGGGAGTGCTGCACTATCTGTGAAGTGTTTTTTTTTGGGTGAGATGTTAAATTATCTGGATGTAGAAGGTCCCATAGCATTGTAGAAAGAAAAGCAGAAGAGTTTTTATATCCTGCTCAGCATTTATCTCTCGCAACCAATGGTTAAAACAGTTCTGGTCATTTATTTCATAGCTCTTTTGTGAGTTTGCTGTGTGCAAATTCAGTACAATGTTTCATACATTACAACAGCGGCCACATTCCAATAATACTTCATCAGATTTAAAGTGTTTTGGCATACCTGAAATCATGAAAGGTGCTAATAAATACATAAAGGGAAAGACAGGGCAGATACAGTTCAAAATTCTGCCCTGGTTGGGGAATCTAGAACCAGAGATGCAATGACATAAAGGGATATGGGAATAGCATGGGAGGAAAAAGGCATTGAAGTAGATGAATCAGCTGTGATCGCATTGAAAAGCAGAGCAGGCTCAACAGGCTGAATAGTCTATTCCTGCTCTTATGTTTTTTTAAATGCAAATTCTTTCTTAAAGCGTATGAGTGATGTTGAAGTAATAATGGCTATATCTATGCAGTATATGTATATTGCAGCCATAAGGCAGAAAATTATTTACTGAACTAAAATGGCAGCAGCTTTACTATGATTTTTCCCATTCTATTGCAATAGGCCCACATTGGCATGCAGTCTCTGGGTTCTATAATGTGGGGTGAGGGTGGTATTAAGAAGACTAGGTAGCGGTACTGGTTGGAATGCAGTACTGGATACTGGTTGGCATGCAGTATCTTTAGCTTGCTCTAGTTCTGATTAGGTTGTATTGCCTGCTGTGTCTTGACTTTAGAAAATAGCAAGTATTTTCAGTGTATAAGGTTCCTGCCTTTCTCACATTTATTATTTTGATTTCATTTTCCCCTTCTCTTTCCTTTTGTTCTGTTTTAGACCTTTCTGCAGGGTGTGGACGGTGACATCTCAGTAAGTACTGTGTGTGTGTGTGAACTTCACTGCTGGTTACGCATACAACAGTGTATCCAACACAGCTTGCGTGTATACAGTCTTAATCAAAGATGTAGGCTTTAGGGTTCCATTGCAATGCTGTGTCACAAAGTGCATAGATAGGGATAAAGTGTGACCAACTTGAAACTTCTTCATCCTCATCCTCATTTGGACAACAGACAGATGTGTCATAAAGATGCTGCCTTAGTAAATGTACAGACAGGAGCCCTGTGCTCTAGCACTTTCCTCTCACTTCACTCCCTCACATTCTTATGTTTGCACGCTTGAAGGTTGTTACTAATTAGGCAGTTTGCTGGTACTCAGTAGATGTAACATAGAAACCATGGGTAGCCATTAAGCATGGACTTTTCCCGATGTGTACCTGGAGTTGTTGAGCAAACCTTTGGGTAAAAATGGCCATTAGGAACCAGAGTAGCAATCATGTTTTATTACCAAGCATTTGCAGAAAACGCAGGAAAACGTAGAATACCACAGTTTTAGACTATCAGCCTAACCTGCATGAATCCATATTCTGCACATTAACTCACTTTCAAATTTGGCGTTTGTCTTCACTGGTGTCTCGTAAGATAATAATTGGAATATAGGCAGTTTAATACTTAGTTGTTGATCAGTAGTTGATACAATTTTATCGGCTTCAGAAGTGCCATTATTATCTATGTTGTAAGAGAAAAATGCAAATTGTACTGAGATGACAGGAAAACTGCAAACATGGAAACCTCAAATAAAAGCAGAAATGCTGAAAGTGCTATCAACATCTGAAAAGGCAGGTTAGCGTTTTTATAGAAGCCCTATGTTATTTACTGTGCATTTGCTGATTTTATTGCATGAAGTTGCAGTGTTCATTGGCTAATGCTCATGTAGAAAGTCTTGTAATGGTTTTCTCTGGAGCGCAAATAAAATCTGACCGACATGAGACTTAGCTTCTCTCTTTTGTGTTCCTATTATTGTAGTCTGTTTGAAGTGATCTGCAGAATTTGGAGGTTTTTATCACCATTAAATTTTAGTCAACCATCTTGCCTATCCCAATGCAAAAAGCCTTCTCACCTTGTTGGAGAAGTAAATGCCTGGGAAATTACCACACTAATAGTATCTCTGGTAGAAGGGCTCTGGTCAGCAAGCAGTCTGGTGGCTATAATTGTCAATTGAATGCTCATTTACAGTGGTGGCAGAAACAGTTTGGGAGTATGCATTCACACCTGAAAAGGGTTGACTCTTAAATTTAGAAACACAACAATGACACTTTCAAACAGGAGCTGAATTGTAACTTAATTTTGTTCAGACTTTGAGATAGTATTTTCAACAGTTTATTTAAAGTTTAGTGTTCACTTGTCATGTCATTTGGAAGTTGTTCCATGTGGGCTTACTACAATGACCATACTGCCAAGCTAAACCAAATGAATCTAGTTTATTTGATGTGATGTGCAAATACAGCAATATTGGTTACTGTAATATTTCTGTATAATTACTGTTTAAAGTTGCCATTGAATGTGATATTTCTTGGCAGAGTTGGTTACTGGTGATTGAACTACATTTATCTTCTTGTTACAGGTGCCTGTACGGCTCATTGAAGCTGTTGAGAGTCGGGACATGTTCCAGCTTCACATTGTATGCAAAGATTCCAAGGTGGTCAGGTATGTTGCGTCACGTTCATTGATATAGAACTCGGATAGTAGCACCAGATCATTAAGAATGAGCATAAAGCTAGTCTCTCCAGCCTGTCAGATGGGCACCCAAAGCATCAGGTAAAAATGGGATTGTGGAGAAGAGGGATAATAAGGTGTAATTTGGGTGTATTTGAGGAGAGAGGTAATAAGGAGCATGCAGATGCATCAAAAGTATATACTGCTGTAAGCATTGTGTCCAGCTTGATTCTGAAAGCGCCCATCTATTGATTTGAACTTGCATGCAGTTGCTAGTCCTAGTAAACATTTCTTCAAAGCAAAAAGCTTCACTATGTTGATAAATGTCTATGTTTTTAAAGCTTTCCTACTTGATAATATAGGTAACAGACAATGGCTCACGTATTAGTTAAGTAGAAGAAGTAGTGTTCAGAAGCTGTCTGGCTTCGGTGTTGCAGGAATCCAATTTTATTATATTTTCTTTAAGGTACTTGCAGGAAATACAGGGAAAAGATGTACTTTACTTTCTGTAGTAGAAGGACTAGCATCAGTGGATCTATTGTTTGCATTTTAAAATCTCTGTTTCCAGGATCTGAGTTGATCCTTGGAAAAAATCTTGATTTTGTGTATCTGAAAATTATATTGTGCAACAGTTAATCGTCACATTCAATGTGCCTTACCGGTTCACCCATTCTTTATACTTTGAGTTTAGACAATTTGGGGGAAATAATTGTTAAAATGCGCACAGACGTGTGAAAATTGAGCACTTCCCTGAATATGGTTTTCTAATATACCTTGCTTTCTGTTGTATCCTTGGCATAATTTCTGATATCTGTCAGTAATTTGACCATATTTTGAATTGAAAGGCATCTACACCCTGGCCAATTGCTAGAGTGAAGCTTTCCCAGTCAGTGATTATTGTGTAGGTGAACTGGTTAAGGAGGCCTGATGAACTTTCTCTCTCTGGAAGCAAAAAATAAAACACACACGCAGCAAGTCTTTAAAACAGAGCCTCTCATTGTTTAAATGAATACTTTAATCATATCAGCTGTATAGCAAACTTGATTACTGTTAATCACATGGTGCTCATCTTTAATTTCACAACGGTGTGCAAATCACAGATTTCTTGGTTAGTTGTTCTCTGTATCCCTGATGTGTTGTTTTTTAAATGGAGAAAATAAGGACATTTTGAGAAGGGGACCAAGTGTGTATTGTATTGTTCAGTCTGACTTCTCCACACTCAGTTTCATCCCAGAGGCTACTATCATTTATGGGGGAGCTGACGTGGATTATTTTTAAAACTTTGAGTTTCTCTTTCCGTTTGTTTCTCATGCATTTTAAGTAGGCAGACAGAAGAGACGTACTTAGACTTGACAAATGCTTCACATGATTGTGGTCCTCGAATCCAGGGATACCTACATTGTTGTTTTGACTTTGTTGCTTGTTTAACAATGCTCGGTAGGAAAAGAGCTTTAATTCCAAGAGTTTCCTCAAACCTTGGTTGAAGGTCTTTGATGGGACACTTAACACACATCCTGATTTGATTAACAGTAGACTGTACTTAATCAGTGATTCAATGACTTGAATCAAAAAACATAGGCAATACAGTAAAGTTGGAATTTAGTGCTTCACCAAAATGCATCACCAGATAATTTAAGTGATCATTTAGTATATATGTCTGCTAACCTTACGTTGGCAATGTTTGTTACTGCAGCAAAGTTCTTCGAACCTGCTACACCATTCAGTGAGGTCATGGCATACTTCCACTGCAATGCCATTTTCCTGCACTATCCCTGTATCCCCCGATTTTTTTAATATGTAGAAATCTATCAATCTCAGTCTTGAACATGCTCGATTCACCATCCTCCTCATCTCAGTCCTAAATAGCCTGTCCCTTATTCTGAGACTATGTCCCCTGATTCCAGATACCCCAACCAAGGAAAACATCCTGGATCTATCCTGTCGAACACTGTAAGAATTGTATGTATCCTTAATAGACTAGGCATTTATTCTCTATTTTAGAAGAATGAGATCACCTCTCGTTCTTCTAAAATTCAGAGAATTAAGGCCCAGTCTATTAACATTCCTCATCAAATAATCATTCCATCCTCGGAATTAGCCTGGTGAACCTTTGTTGCACTCCCTCTATGCTAAGTATACCTTTCCTTAGGTAAGGAGACCAAAACTGATACGTAATTGCAGTCAGACATCTTTATTCCTATACTTGAATCCTCTTGTAATACATGCCATAGATGATTTGGAGTTGGGGACCAAGTGTAATGTGTCAAAATTCACAGATGACACTAAGATGGGTGGAAGAGCAAAGTTTGCAGAGGACGCTGAAAGTCTGCAAAGGGATATAGATAGTCTAAGTGAGTAGGCGAGGGTCTGGCAGATGGAGTACAATGTTGGTAAATGTGAGGTCATCCATTTTGGTAGGAATAACAGCAAAATGGACTATTATTTAAATGGTAAAAAATTGCAGCATGCTGCTGTGCAAAGGGACCTGGGTGAGCTTGTGCAGGAATCGCAAGGAGTTTGTTTGCAGGTGCAGCAGGTAATTAAGAAGGCAAATGGAATTTTGTCCTTCATTGCTAGAGGGATGGAGTTTAAAAACAGCGAGATTATGTTGCAGCTGTATAAGGTGCTGGTGAGGCCACACCTGGAGTACTATGTACAGTTTTGGCCTCCTTACTTGAGAAAGGATATACTGGCACTGGAGGGGGTGCAGAGGAGATTCACGAGGTTGATTCCGGAGTTGAGAGGGTTGGCTTATGAGGAGAGACTGAGTAGACTGGGGCTATACTCTTTGGAATTCAGAAGAATGAGGGGAGATCTTGTAGAAACATATAAGTTTATGAAAGGAATAGAAAAGATAGAAGCAGGGAAGTTGTTTCCACTGACGGGTGAAACTAAAACTAGGGGGCATAGCCTCAAAATAAGGGGAAGCAGATTTAGGACTGAGTTGAGGAGGAACTTCTTCACCCAAAGGGTTGTGAATCTGTGGAATTCCCTGTCCAGTGAAGCAGTTGAGGCTACCTCATTGAATGTTTTTAAGGCAAGGATAGGTAAATTTTTGTGAGCGGGTGGGTAAGTGGAGCTGAGTCCACAAAAAGATCAGCCATGATCTTATTGAATGGCGGAGCAGGCTCGAGGGGCCAGATGGCCTACTCCTGCTCCTAGTTCTTATGTTCTAACATACTGTTTACCTTGATTGCTTGCTTGTACCTGTTTGATAGCTTTCAGTGACACATGAACAAGCACACCCATGTCCCTTTAAAGTTCAACATTTTCCAGTGCCTCTCCATTTAAGAACTATTCTGTATTTGTTTTTCCTACCAAAGTGGATAACCTCTCATTTCTCCATATTGTAATCCTTCTGCCAAATTTTTGCCCACTCACTTAGCCACTCCAAATTCCCTTGAAGTTCTTTATATTCTCTTCAACTTTCCACCTAGTTTTGTCATCTGCTTTTCAATTACATTTAATCCCCATGTCCAAATCACTAATAGATTATGCATACCTAGGGGCCAAGCACTGATATCTGCATTACCCCATTACTCACAGCGTGTTGAGCTAAAAGTGACCCATATATTCCTACTCTGTTTTCTGTCCATGACCAGTTCTCAATCCATGCCAGTACATTCCCCAAGTCCCATGTGCTCTATATTTTGTTTACTAGCTCTAGTGTGGGACCTTTTTGAAAGTTTTCTGAAAATCTGAATATACCACATCCACTGGTTCACCCTTATCTATTCTGCTAGTTACATTCTCAAAAAACTCCAACAAGTTTGTTAAACATGATTTCTCCTTCATAAATCCATGTTGGCTCTGCACATTCCTATCATTTTCTCAGTGTCCTGTTATCACATCCTTTATTATAGATTCTAGCATTTTCCCTACTACTGGTGTCAGGATAACAGGTCTGTAGTTCCCTGCTTTCGTAAATAGATGGGTTACATTTGCCACCTTCCAATCTGCAGGAACCATTTCAGAATCTTTAGAATTTTGAAAGTTGACTGCCAATGCATCTACTATTTCTATAGTGACCTCTTTCAACCGATTGGAGTGTAGATCATCAGGGTTCAGGGGATTTATCTACATTAATCCCATTATTATCTCTTATATAATTATGTTGTTAATATCTTGCAGTTCCTCATTTACAGTAGTCTCTTGATTCTTTGTCTACGAGAGGTTTAATATTTGCCTCTGAAGACAGACACAAATTATTTGTTTAGTTTCTCTGCCATTCTCTTAATCTCCATTTTAATTTTTCTTGCCTACAATTGTTTTGGACCCACATTTATTTTTTGCTAATCTTTTTCTTTTTATGTACCTATAGAAGCTTTAAAGTCCGTTTTTATGTTTCTCTCGAGTTTATTCTTGTATTCTATTTTCCCCCCCCTTCTTAGTCCTCCTTTGCAGAATTCTAAAATGCTCCCAATCCTCAGGTTTATCATTTTTTGGAAACTTTGTACACCTCTTGCTTTGATCCGATACAGTCCTTGATTTATTTTGTTAGCTGTGGTTGGAAAACTTCCTTGCTGGGTTTGTGTACATGAAAGGGATGTATTTTTGCTGTAAACTATGTATTAGTTCTTTAAACGTTAGCCAGTTTCTGTCTACCATCATATCTTTTAACATAGTTTCCAAATCCACCATAGCCAATTTGCCCCTCATACCTTCATAGTTTCCTTTTGCTTAGATTAAACACCCTCATTTCTGATTGAACGACATAATTTTCAAACTTAATGTAAAATCAAATTATTTAATGGTCACTCTTTCCTAAAGGTTCTTTTACAACAAGATTATTAATTAGATTTTTTTTGTTAAACAGTACTAAATCTAAAACAGTTCATTCCTCAACATACTGCTGTAGAAAACCATCTCACATACATTCAAAGAGTTCATCCTCCACAACATTAGTACCAATAGATTTGCCAAGTCTATATGTAGATTGAATTCTCCATTGATTACTGTATTACTTTTGTTGAAAACAACTCTAATTTTCCTGATTTATACTGTGATTTATATTACCACTGCAGTTTGGCTGCCTATAAACAACTTGCACCAATATTTTCTGCCCTTTGCTGTTTCTTAGTTCCACCCAAGCTGATTCTATACCTTGATCTTTAGAATTAAGGTCAACTCTCACTACAGTACTAATGCCCTCTTTATTAACAGAGCTTCCCCACCACCTCTGCCCAGCTTCCTCTCCTTCCTGAATATTGCATGCCCATCTCCATTGTTCAACTTTAGCAATGAAGTCTAGATCAAATGAACTTTATTTGGGTTGTCAGCATTAGAATAGTTCCTCTGGCGACATGTTACCTTTCTGTTCACCTGCCTCTTGCTAACTAAATATATGGATTGTTTCCTTTTCAACATTTCTTTGAGAGGCAGTATGATATATGGACTAGGATATTTCTGTCTCTTAGACATCCTTTAGCGACACGCTACATCTTATATAGTATATGGGTAAAGATTGTACATAAAGAGTTAACTTACATTTAACTGGCCACTACACTATCTGTAGCTATAGTCAGAAATCATTCCTTTGTGGATAATACTAAGTAGAAGATGAAACTGTTGAAGTTGAGAGTGGTAGGTTTCTGGATATTGGGCCTCAGAGGTAATGTATCCTCTCATAAATTATTTGCAGCTTATTTCATTCGTTCACAAGACTTTGTTTTCCTGTAAACAATAACAAGTTAAAAGGCTGCACTTTGCCTGAAGCAGATAAATAGATATTTGGGTGGTGATGAGATATGCTTCTAAAGCGTTCCATTCAAGTAAAATAGCTTGTTGTTGAACAGTCAGCTGTGATTATATATCGTGTCTCATTTTGTGGATGTCTGGATGCACTAAAGCTTCTGGTTAACCTAACAAGTTTGTGACAGCTGTTGCAGATTAAGTCACACATCACTAAGAGATCAGAGTGCAAACGTCTCAATTGACATTTAAATGAATTGCTGGACACATCTTAACAGTCAAAGACCAATAGCAAATCTACCTAGCCTGTTGTAATATACCGTGGTAGAGCCATTCCCTACCCAATCGGAGCCATAAAGTTTTAATGGTGACAAGCTGTGGGCTAAATGTCAGATGGTCCTATAGGGCTGAGTTTCCAACTCGAGGTGCACAACCAACAATTTGTACTGATTAATACAACTAATGAAAAATAAGAGTTGATTTAAATGGGGTTGTACTACAAGCATGTTTTCAAAAAGAGGACACTGCTGTATTGGTATTATTTTGATTTGCAACTGAATGATATCTAATTGAGGTGATCTCTTGAATGTTTTTCTAAATCAATAATGAATATTGAGATTTTAGCAGAAAAGGTTGTGTAGGAATATTCACAAAGATTTGGTCACTTGCATTGTTTAGCATGTGCATCTTTTGTTTTTGGGTGTGCTTTATTTTCTAAACTCTTGGTGTTCCGCAGGTGTCATTTTTCTACATTTAAGCAATGTCAGGAATGGTTGAAGAGATTAAACAAAGCGATTGCCCACCCGACCAGACTGGAGGATTTGTTTGCCTTTGCCTATCATGCCTGGTGCCTGGGAATCTGTGCAGATGAGGAAGATCAGCATGTGCATCTCTGTCGCCCAGGTGAGTGGAGAGATGGGTGATGGTTTATGATTTGGGTTTGAGGGGGATGCGATTTGAGTGTGTACTAGTGAATGATGTTTAGTTCTTGATGTGCCCTTTACGAATCACTCTAGTATCCCTGGTATCATATCGAGTAAATCACCTTTACCAGATGAAGTATGTTGCTTAGTATCACTTGTGCTACTGCCCTGGCTAGTGAAGAAACCTATGAACAACAACAATTAATATAACCCAAGAAAATGTGAAAATAGTTAAAAGTCTTTAAATATTTCTAAACCTGTTAACTCCTCTGTTTCTTCAGGTGATCATGTTTGCCACCGGTTTGAAATGGAAGTAGAAAGAATGCGTTTTGACCTGCAAAATGTCTGGAGAGTCAGTGAAGTCAACACCAATTATAAGTGAGTGAATTATAATGGCTAAACAACATTATTTATATGGACTGCTACCTGGCATGGCTGATGCACTCTAATTAGCACATGACAAGAACTAAACACTTGAGTGGCTGAGCCATTCGAGGTTACAAGATCACAGGACAGATACATTTGTACTGCAGTATCGTGAGGAATACTGCTAGGAATCGAGCTTCTCTACCCATTTTTCTATTGTCCCCTCGCTATCTTTCACACCATCTACACATAACATCTTTCATCACTGCCAAATAAATTGTTTCTTGCTCAGCTAATTCCACAATCCTGAATCCCATCACCCTCAACTTCTCACTAAATGTATTTCCTTATGTAGAAGTTAAATTGGGTATCCGTTGACTCATGTCACATACTATTGGCAAGTCACCCAAACAACTGTATTCCCTTAGTGTTTCTTTAGCTGTCTTGTTCCTCTGAAGTTAATTTATCTAATCTTCTCCCCATCCCCTTTTTTCTGTTCTGGTCCCTAGTAAGTTTCCCTTAATGGCACCCTACAGTGGATTGCCAGCTTCCCCCACCACATCACCCAGCAAATTCAAGAAAAAGATTGAATCTACCCATGACCTTGCACTGAAGGATTGCTACAAGATTCGGGATTTGGCTTAGTGACTTTGATTCCTTTTGCTGCCTGCCTTTATAAGTCATCACATCCATTGATCAGTTTATCATTCTGATATCATGACCAATCTCCAATCACTTCTCGCTTTATTCTGTTTTTCCATTTCCCTCCCTTCAAGATTCTCTTAGTCTGTTGCCTTCTCAGTCTTCAAAAATTTTTTCCTAACAACTTGCTCTCTGTGACCTGAACCTCAACTATCTCTGTCCCTGTCCTGACTGACTTGGTTTCCTTGTTTTCCTCAAACTTTCTGTTCTCTAGAGGTCAGAATGCTGTGGTTCAATTTGAGCACAAAAATCTAGGCTGGCACTGGCTCCCAATACTGAGAGTGCTACACTGTCGTAGATGCTACCTTTCTGACACAGAATTAAAACAAGGTGTTGTCTGCTCATTCGAGTTGATATAAAGGATCCCATGCCACTAATTTGAAGAAAATCCAGATAGGTTGCCCACAGTGTCCTGGCCAGTATTTATGCTGAGTTGCTAATGAAAACTATCACTTTGAGGAGCCACCCTCATTAGTGCGAGAGCCACGGTGCCTACATTGCCTGGTTAACTAAGACCCCCTTGCTGTGTGCTCAGTGACTCAAAGCCATTCTTGCATCACAGCTGTAACTGTAAAACCTGATGAATGATCCCTATTAATTAAACTAATCTGATATGTAAGATAAGGCAGTTTGGAGATGACCAGTATAACAGCTTATTTTTCTCTAAAGCAGCAGCATAGTAACTGTTTCTGAGAGCCTCATGTGAACTTAATTTAAGCTGATTGCAGGTCATTATGTAAAATAATCCCAAAGCCCCTTCCCGGGAGAATAATAAAAAAATTTCCAATAATGAAACAAGGAGGTGAATTTTCCCATTCTGCCCGCCACGGGAATCGTAGCGGGCAAGAGGCGAACTATGGATAGATCCGTTAACCTCGGGTGAGATTTTTCCGTTTCGGGGCGAGCGCGGCTGGAAAATCCCGCCCAATCTATTTTACTACCCTTGAACCCCACCCCCTTGATTTTGTTGCTAGCTGTGTCCTTGAGAACTTCAATGTCTGTCATTTCCTCTAAAATATGCCGCCTATCTCATTTTTAATTCTCATGGCATGGAGATTTAAGTGACATGGGGACATGAATGATTTTAGAGGACAGAGATAAGTATTTTACCCCAGGATGGTGTTGAATTCACCATCCTGATACTGAACAATACCTTTCCCAGGGCTAGAAGACCTGTGCAGATGTGATTGGCCTAAGGGCCTTTTTCTGTGCCTCTGACTCTATGAGAAAGGGCAGTCCAGCTACGATACCCCCATACTGCGGGAGAGTGGTACGGTAAACCCCTTGCCCCAACCTGAGCCCACCCAACCCTCAGGATCCTTGGGGATCCCTCCCTCGGCACCCTGGAAGTGTCAGAGGGACACATAGGCACTGCACTTACCTCCTTGAGCCCACTCTGGATCCACTGTGCCAGGTCCACAAATGTCAGGACCATCACCAAAGACCACTCGGTGCATTTCCTGCTGCAGAGGTGTGTGCATTGCAGGAACCTGCTGAACGGGCTGTCCAGCCTGCTAATGAAATGCAAATCACTGGATTTGCATGATCATTCTGATCAGGGCTGGCTGGGTGAATGGCGCGGATTTACCGCCCATCGGGAATCCCAATTTAGTCTCAATGCCCCATTTGGCGGGATGTCAGGATTCCCGCCAACAGCGAACAGGGCTGGTGAATATCCCCATCCCTCCTCCCAAGAGCTGTCGCTTTTAAGACAGATGAGAAATATTTTCTCCCCAAAGGGTCGTTGGTGTGTGGAATTGTCTTAGAAAGTAGTGGAGGTTGGGTCTATGAATTTATTCAAAGCAGTGTTGGACTGATTGTTGTTCAGCAAGAGAATCCAGGGTTATGTGGGAGGGGTGGGGGGGGGGGGGGGGGGGGCAGACAGGAAAGTGGAGCTGAGACCACAACCAAATCAGCCATGATCTCATTGAATGGTGGAGCAGGCCTAAAAGGCTGAATGGCCTACATTCCTGAGCTCCTAAAAAGATTATGAGGGAGCTTGACAGAATAGATGTTGAGACGTTGTTTTCCTTTTTGTGGGAATTTAGAACTAGAGGGGTACAGCTTAAGATTAAGGAATCTCCCATTCAAGATGGGACAGGAGAATTTTTCTTTGAAGGTCATTAGCCTTTGGAATTGTCTTCCACAGAGAGCAATAGGGACTGGGTCGTTGACTCGCTATTTTTTAGGAATCAGCTGTAGCTCAGCTGATGACATCTTCTGAATCAGATGCAAGTCTGAGAGCTCAAGTTCCAATCCAGCAACTTGAGCACAATATCTTGCGTGACAGTCCAGTGCAGTACTGAGGGAATGCTGTTCTGTTGGAGCTGCCATCTTTTGAGAAAGATTTCATATTGAAGACCTATCTTTTGTTTAGATTTGTGTAAAGGATTCCTTGGGACTGCTTCAAAGAAGAGCATGGGATCCTAACCAATATTTATCACTCTGTGAACATCAGTAATATAGATTATCTCACCGTTATCACATAGTTAGTTGTGAACCTCACTGTGCACAAATTAGTTGCCACGTATTCTGCATCGCAACAGAGACTATACTCCAAAAGTACTTCATTTGCTGTAAAACACTTTGGAATGTTGCGAAATTGTAAATACCTTTTTGGATAAATAGTGATTTTTAAGTAAAAGGGTAAAGTCGCCATAATCACAAGCTCAAGAGGTAGCGTGATTTAACCTGAGGATCACCACACCTCAGGCAAGGTTAAGAAGGTGGGCCTTCATGAATAACCTCAGCCAGTACAGGAATTGAACCCATTGCTCTGCATCACCAACCAGCTGTTCAGCCAACTGAGCTAAACTGATCCCTATTTTTTAAGTAGCAGCATTTAAAATTGCTAAGTGAATTGCTCATTCAGAGAGCTGGTGTGGACACAACAGGCTGAATGGCCTCCTTCTGCACAGTAACAATTCTGTTATTCCATAATTCTGTGGTCTTCGACCATTTGGTATTTGTTAAATCTCTCTGAATGACAGCATGATCTTTCACCCATTAGATGGGCATGCACACTAGCATTACTTGCTGATTGCAGTTGGGATGTCACTAAATAAAGTAAAAGGTGAATTAATTCAGAGTGCTCAGTGCCTGAATGAGGTAGTACTTCTTAACTCTGCCAACAAGCAGCCTGTAAAGAGCTCTCTGTTTTGCAAAGTCAGATCATTTCAGGAGGACCTCACTTGCCAGCAAGAGAAAATTCTGCAACAGTGTGCACATTTCATAGTGCCCTTGTACATGAGTGATATTACATGTACATATTCCTGTAATACCAGACAAGCCAATGCAATTGCCATAGGTCACTGAACTTCTGTGTTAAAGCAGAAAGGAAGAAACCTTCATAAGAAAAGCAATGTCAATCATCAGCCATTATACCCTGAAACTTGGATCAGTGGCTACTTCAGTAAGCTTTGGAGTGGTTACTTCAGATTGGTGGTTGTTGGAAGTGTGTGAATGTGACAACATTTTACACAGTGCAATTGGACAGATATTCGTGAACAGATACAAGTAATAAAGTTTTACATTAACGAGTATAAAAGTAAAATATAGTATTTGCTAAGTACCAGGAAAGATAAAACGTACACTGCAGTTGCAGCAGGGGTCAGAATTTGTGGTGCATAAAAACTGTAGAACTGGAGGTATGTACACATGCTGTACTGCTGTAAAAGTATGTTAGTACCTAAATATTATACAGATATTGAAGTCGATACTTTAAACATCTTTAGAAGCTGTCATGCTAGAAAGTTGCAAGCCCTTCTGAGTGGCTAGATTTTAATTAGTGAATACATATTAGTGCTGCAAGATCTGTGAGTGACACTTTCTTTCTCTAGATGAGCAATATCCATATTCATAACACTGATCTTTAGTTGTGCAGTGTTCATAGAAAGTGACTGTTCTGGTCTGCTCTCTAGCAGTATAACATCAATGCAGTGATTTTCTTTTTCCCCTACTTTGAAATCTCTGGCTCTGCAGTATTTATGTCTGACCTTCAGTTGTGCGATATCTATGTTATGGCACCACCTTACTCTGACTATGTAGTATCCCATAGAATCCCTACAGTGTAGAAGGAGGCCATTTGGCCCAACGAATCTGCACTGACTCTGAAGATGTGCATGATGATCCTTAACTAGTACAATTATATTATGTCTCTATAATGTCTTTGCACTTATTTGGCTGTGTGGTATTTGCATAGTGGCTCCGCTCTTTTCTGACTATGGCTGTATTTGGAAACGTGCAATAAAATCCATTTCTTGCTTCTCAATTTGGTATAAATGAAAGACCAGCAAGATTGGATAGTACCATAATCATCTTGTCAGGCATTATGTAGGTGTGGCAGGTACTGTTCAAAAAAACACACGTTATTCATATTTCTATTTTAATTTGAGCGAATTGTTACTATGTACATTCTGTAATCTTGTAAGATGTTTATATGGCATATTTGCAGTAGAATCTCACACGTCACATCTTCCAGTTTGTAGAGTGCTACACAAACTGTTCTTTATCTGGTGCTCTTAATTCTTCATTTGAAATTGAGCTGCTCAGACAGAGAGAGCTCCGACTCTGTTGCACTCTGCTACATCTTCTGTCACATCCTTAGTAACAGCTGGCCGAACTTTATGAAGTATTTTGTTCCTGTTTCAGTTATCTCTAATTACTATTGTTCTATCGTTCAATAAAATTCCTGTGAAGCTGCAGATGGACCAACTTGTATGTTGTAAGATACTCGTGTATAGAAATTACAACATGGAAACTGGCTGTTTGATCAACCCAGTCCATGTTGGTGTTCGCAAATAGTCAAAGTAACATTTACCCACTTTGTTTCATATATCTTCATCTCTTTGTCCACGTTTTCATGTAAATCCAACTTTCCCATAGCTTCTCATTACATATGCATACATCCTAGCCTTGCCCTTTTATCTTTAACACTCTCAGACAAACTATTTCTATTAACCTTCCCCCAGCTTATTAAATCATGTACAGACACACAGCCTTCTTTACAGAATACCATCATTTTCCCAAAAATATTAAAAACGATAATATCCATCTTCACACTCCATGATTGTAATGCCAAGAGATTCAGTAACTTCTGAACAAATTCATTTCAAGAAACATGTCGCAAACATTTAGGTGAATGAGAGCAACCTCTGGTGAGGTTAATGTAATCCAAAAGCTCATTGTTTATTATGTTGTTTGTTACTCCTGTTTTAAGTTTTTAAACTGAGGTTGCTCCTCCACGATACTGCGAAATTGAGTTGTTCTTCAATATTTATAGTACTGGCTGTTTACCCCACCAAGAAATTGAAAAATGTCTTCAATATACATAACTAGGCAATCACAATGAACATTAAATTTATAACTTGCAGCATCATATTTGCTAGAAGAGTCAATGGCATAAATTCTATTGCAATGATTCAAATGGGTGAGATTGATTGGTCTTAGAAAGTGCTTGTGTATTTTGTATGTTCATCCCATTGAGTAAGCTGGAATTTGATCAGTTCATATATTTGCATATGTGAAGATCAGGGTCCAAACATTCTTGGATTTCATTCAAGTGGTGTATGGGCTATTAGTGAAATTGTATTCTGTTTGGGATTAAAAACCCTGCTCACCTGACTTTTGAATGTATTTCCCAACTTTAATTACAAGTTAATTTTTGCAACTGAATAGCCTTGAAATATATTCCAATATCAGTAACAAAAGTCCTTTTAATGCATTCTTATGCAGCATAAGGGCAGCATGGTGGCACAGCGACACGGACCTCGGGTCACTGTCTGTGTGGAGTTTGCACCTTCTCCCTGTGTCTGCATGAGTTTCTTCCGGGTACTCCGGTTTCCTCCTACACGCCAAAGATGTGCAGATTAGGTTGATTGGCAGTACTAAATTGCCCCGTAGTGTCAGGGGGATTAGTGGAGTAGATATGTGGGGTTACGAAGATAGGGCCTGTGTGGGATTGTTGTCGGTGCAGGCTTAATGGGCTGAATGGCCTCCTTCTGCGCTGTAGTTATTCTATGATTATATGGTTTATAAATACATTGATTATCATTATTCTGACTTTAGATTTTTTTTTGTAGAATGGTACTGGGGCTAAAGGATCAAATTATGTTGAGATGTTGGATGGACTAGATTTGTACTCCTTGCAAGACTTGGGGTGATGTAAGTGAGGTGTTTAAGAGGATTAAAGGATTAGATGGGATAAAGGAACTACTTCCTCTGATGGGGGGGGGGGGGGGGGGGGAGTGGTGTTACCTTAAAAAATAGAACTAGGTTGTTCAGGGGTACTGTCAGGAAACACATCTGCACACACAAGTGTGGTGAAAGTCTGGATTACTCTTCCCCACAAAGCTGTTGATATTTCAGGCTTCACGTTATTACGAATTCCAGAATCATGGCAGGTAAATGATTTGGTTGGAATGCAGAATAGGCTTGGGACTGGATGGCTTTTCCCTGTTCCCGTGGTCAATTTTGCACTGTTCCCTGCTGCATCCTCTGCAAATACATTTTACATCTTGCTCCCCCATGTTTGCTACTTCACACGTTCCTGCTCCCTAAAGTTCCCCGCACCACAGCCCCACCTTGTTAAATGCCCCACCTTGTTAAATATCGCCTTCACCTCACTCCCTACAGTTCCCTGTGCCTCACCATATAAGTTACTGAGTATTGGCTGGACAGTGCAAGCACTGTTCATTTTGTAGAAATAAGGTTAATAGATTTTTGTTGGACAATGGTATTAAGCGATATGGAACCAAAATGTGTAAATGAAATTGAGATATGGATCACCCATAATCTAATTGAATGGAACTAATTGAGTGGCTGAAAGGCCTACTTCTGTTTGTATGTACATATTAAATGTTCTTGAGAATTAGATGTAGAATGGTGAAAGAGCGGTCCTATTTTTGGAAATCACCCTTCCAATTGAGGTTCCCTGTCACGAGTTCAGAAGGATGGCTGATGAATACAGCATATCCCTACTGAAGCTGCCAACATGAAATTTACGCAAGTGACACTGGAGTAACTATGTGAGAAATATGTACACATTAGACTTCTGAACTGCAGCCTGTGCTGGAATTTGCAAGAGTAGGGCATAATGCATTGTTCCCAATTCATTAAAACCTTTCAATTCACCTTTAAGCTCAGAAATTTTCTGTCCTGTAAATTTCTGGAAGTATGAGTTAATAATAATGCATTGAGGACAACAGGGCATCTGAGACGTTAGTGAACAATGGAACATTGTATCTCAAACACTGAGATTTAAGGATTGAGAAATAAAGAAAGGAAGATGAATTAGTGTGTGAATTCAAAAGTCATGTACAGAATAAGAAATTGAGAAAAATTGGATTACAATAAGAGGATTTTGAAAAAAGAGACAAAGGAAAGGGAAAGTAATTTTTAATGTTTTTAAAATCTCCACCAACAATTCACTACCCACTGAGTTTAAATTGTACACTTGCTGAGCCGGAGAGGATAATTGGCAGTAACTAGCAATTATCAGATCAGTAAGAGTGTCTAGACGATTATTTGCTGGTCTTAAACTTTGGGCTGAGTTAAATATATATTAAGTGTGCAAATATAGTAACTTCATGAAACTCATGGGGAAATTAAAGATGATGCTGTTTTAAAAAGCTAATAGCAGAGTGACGCATTTTGTCCCAACAGCTTAGGTGCTTTGCAATTCATAGGGAATCTCTTGGTCAACACAAGCTGCTGGTCACCTGGATCTTTCGCAGCAACTTTTTACAGCAAATATGCCCCAATGTGCACATAAAGGAACTCTGAGCCAAAGTAATATGTATTATATGATATGTACACCAATTCAGACGAGTGTTTTTTCATTAAATATTCTCATGTGCAAACACATACGCGCACTCATGATTTTTGTATGTATAATATGTATGCATGAGGGACTGCTAGAATCACTGCCTCAGTATAATACAATGTGCATGCATGTGGCAACTTACCACTGCATATACACATGGAATTATTGCTGTATAAAATATAATGGCATGTGTAATATAATGCACACATGAGCCATGGAATTAGAATATTTGCATACTAGACTGTATATGTTAGTGGCCCTGAGAGCTCATACATATTATATACATATGCATAGACTATTTATACTGGGAGACATTGCTTCTGTAATATGTCTGCACATGGTGCCCTGGACTTGACAGATATGGCTGATATAATGTTTGCCCTGGGACACTGGGATTCCAATGTATTTGAACTGGTATGTGTGAAATATGCCATACAGGTGAGGATCTGGGGCTGCAAAGTGAATGCAGTGAAATATATCAATGCAGTGCTAAAACTGTATTTTTGTGTAATATAATGTATGGATTGGCTCTGAAATTGTGGCGCATGCAGTACACTGCTGCCTGCAATTTAATTGTAAGGTCTTGGATGGGGTTTACCAGTTATTGTTAACATCTGCATTGTGAAGTTGCTTTGTGCCTTCATATTGACTCCTTATTGCCAGTATCACAAGTATAAGGTGGTGTCAGACTAAACACAAATTTTTAATTACTCATTACATTTTTCCTTGCAGGTTGTGTGCTAGTTACCCCCAAAAGCTGCTTGTCCCAGTGTGGATCACAGATAAAGAATTGGAGAGTGTAGGGACCTTCAGATCTTGGAAAAGAATTCCTGTGGTCGTTTACAGGTGAAGTTCTTAAATTTTAATTATGGATTTCTTCAGTCTCTGTGCAGAATTCCTCCTGGAGATTTTTGTGTTCGAAAACAACCGAATAAGATGGTTTCCTGCCATGTGCAATACCACATTCTTAATGAACTCCATTTGTTGACTGAAAATGGATAATTAAATTTAAATATTGACATTTTATTTCCTTGTGAGCATTGCAGGTCATTAATACAGTTTAGCATAGTTTGTTCAGAAGGAGCGAGAAAATATTTAGGCTCTAGATAACAAGTCAAATATTTAATTGTAGCCGAAGAACAGTGAGTTCTCCAGGTGTCCTAAGCCAACATGTCTTTCCTCAGCAAATAGTACAAAAATGTGCTGGTTAGGTTGATTGGCCATGTTAATTTTACCCTAGTGTCAGGGGGATTAGCAGGGTGAATGAGGGTTACGGGAATAGGGCCTGGGTGGGATTGTATTCCATACAGACTCAGTGGGCCGAATGGACTCCTTCTGTACTGTAGGGATTCTATGAACTGTTCTCAAACGAAAGTAACAGCTTATTAATTTCCCTGCTACTGTACTATGTTCAGTTATAGAATCATAATTCTTAAGAGTCATTACTTGCATGTACATGATGCCAATATATTTCTTAGGATTGTAGGCCGGAATCTTATGACCGTTCACACCAGCGGGATTTTCACATCCCGCTGCAGTGAACAGAGATTTCTCTGGCCATCAAATTCTCTGACCTTGCTACAGCGGGAGCGTAGCGTGAACGGCAGATAACATCGCACCCTCACAGTTTCTAAACTAGGGGTTGGTGTGACCTTTGATCCTATTCAACAGATGCAGTGCTACCTGTGAAGATAAGGACTGTTGAAAGGTTTTGCCAGAGTGCTGACCACAGCACCTTGGCGCAGGAGGCTGTACAAAGAATAGAGGACAAGGAAAAAGTGTAACATGGTAGTTTCTGGCGTTCAGTAATTAGGACGACATAGCATCTTTTGTAAGAAGGATTGAGATCTCCCTGATAAGTTGCCTATTTAGTGCCAGGGTGAAGGACATCTTAAATCTGTTTCGAATGATATCAGAGAGATGGGGGTGGTGACTTCGTCATTGTGATCCAAATTGGTACCAATAACATAGAGAAGAAGCCCTGTTTGAAGTACACCAGGAGCTAGGAACTAAATTAAAGAATAGAACCTCCAGGGTTATAATCAATGGATTATTACTGCATACATGTAAATTGGCATAGGGACAAGTGGACTCTTTGAACACATGGCTGAAGGAATGGTTTGGAAAAATTCCATTTCACGGGACATGGGTAGCAGTACTGGGTAGGGGGGCTCCGGTGGAAAAGGTAGTCTAGACAATAGTTCAAAAATGAATTAAAAGGAAGAGAGTAGAAAAACAGGTTATGATGTGTGGCTCCCAAAAATGTCTTATGTGCATGCAGGTAGTAAGAGGAACAAAGTGAATAAATTGCAGGCACAAATTCAACGTGGAGGCTATAACATGGTGGCCATGAACGAGATCCATGAAGACGGTCAGTACTGTGAATTATACGTATCAGCCACTACTGGAAAGATAGAAAAGGGTAGAGGAGGAGCAGTAAGGATGAGATTACTTCAATGATGAAAGGATATAATGAGAATTAAGCAGACAGTGGAGATTTTATGGGTGGAATTGAGAAGTAGAAGAGGAGTTGTGACATTTTAGGGAGGTGTGTATAGTCCTGGTGGCAGTTGTGAAGTGGTAGGTAGTATAAATCCAGAGATTAGATAACTTTCAGCAAAGGTAGAATGCTTTATGTTAGGGACTTTAACTTTCATATAGATTGGAATAAACAAACTAGCACATGTCAGAAGATGGTGAATTTCTGGTGTGTCTGGCATAGTTTCTGTAACATCATCTTGTATCCCAAGACACTTAGCCTCACTGTTAACCACCTGGCCAATCTTTGTGTCATCCGCAGCTTACTAATCCTACCCCCATATAGTCATCAATATCGTTTATATAAATGACAAATAGTAGGGGACCCAACATAGATCCCTGTGGCATGCCACTGGACACTGGCTTCCAGTCACTAAAACAGCCTTCTGTCATCACTGTCTGTCTCTTACAACTGAGCCAATTTTGAATCCACTTTTCAAATTGCCCTGTATCCCATGTGCATTTAGCTTCTTTGCAAGTCTCCCATGTGCGACCCTGGTCAAAAGCTTTGCTGAAATCCATATAAACTACATCAACTGCACTACCCTCATCTACACACCTGATAACTCCTCAAAAAATTCAGTCAAATTTGTTAGGCACGACGTCCTTCTGACAAAGCCACGCTGACTATCCCTGATCAAGCCTTGCCTCTCCAAGTGAGATTTCCTCCAATAGTTTCCCTACCACTGACGTTTGTGTCGGTTTTTACAGTAGACAAAAAGGTTAGCATGCCAGAAATCCCGAAGAAATTAATATTGGATCAGGGACTCCCCTAAATTAACGTAAACAAAATAACAGTAATAAAGAAAATAAAGGCACTAATGTGTGACCTCCTCAGGACCAGATGGTTTCCATCCCAAGGCTTCAAAGGAATATTGTCAGTGCCTGAACTATAATCTTCCAAAGTTCCCTCGCTTCAGCAACTTTTAGATTGGAAAATGGCGTATGTTACTCTGCTATTTAAGAAAGGTGAGAGAGGGGCAGCAGGGATTTGTAAGCCAGTTAGCCTAACACCTGTTGCCAGGGAATTACCAGACTATATAACTAAACATTGGATAACTGAATACCATAAATGTTCTGCTCAAAGAATGTTGGAGTGAACAGGTGAAGAAGAAAAACAGTGATTTAAATGTACTACTTTCAAGTTAGTCTTAGTGTGTATTTGCTGCTTTATGCTGGGGAGACCAAATGCAGATTGGATGACTGCTTTGCAGAATACCTCCAATGAGTCTGCAAGTATGACCCCAAATTTCCAGTGGCCTGTCATTTTAATTCACCTTGTTTTTGCTGATCTCTCTGTACGTGGCCTTCTGCAGTGTAAATATTGAGCATGAGCTGCATTCCACTAAACACAGCCTGTTCAGTACATCTCCACACTATCCATGTCCTGAAGCTATTACCATGACACGAAAGCTGATCTCCCAATACAGTATCTGTATTGGGAGAGTTATCCACTTTATTATATCATTGAGAATACTAATAAGCATCAGCTTCTGTACAAGAAATATGATCCTGCAGAAAGTTATTACAATGCTGAATTCTCATGAAAAGCTTCCCATAAAGAGTTATTTTTGCAGTGCAGAATGTTTTATCCGGGTAGAATACTGAAGTGAGGCAAGAGCCTGAGTGGCACAGTTGGTAGCCCTGGATTTGATTCCCACTTGAGTTGGTGGCTACAGGAGATCACAGCAGTGCCCAGTGTGAATAAATGGAAAGGGCTAGTGGCAGGAAGTGTGTCCGGCTATAAAACCCCCTCTAAAATGATAGTTGATATGAAGGGTGATTGACCTGCTTTGTTGTGACCCTGTGAAACGGAAAAAGCCGAAAGAGGATGGGAGAGAATGCTGAAGTGGGGGTTGTGCAGGAACGTGTATGAGAGCAGACTTTCCAAGCCAGCTGAGATGAAAGGGCATTGTATAATAATGAGTCTAAATCCTGATCTCTGTAGGTTCAGTTTTACACCACACTTGACCTCAGTCTCGCTGAGTTAGAGGGGATAAAAAGGTTCTGCAGCAGAGTGTTATCCAGTGACCCTGGTGCTTGGCTGTGATGTCTTATCCCATCTACATATAAAAGCTGTTTTTAAAAAAAAAACATTTCTGGTGTTGACAAACTTGATAGTTCCTAAAGGCTCTAAGTACTCAGAAGGATTAATCAACACCATTTAATTTCAGTGATTTTTGCCAGCAGGGCAACACTTGCTTTAGGTGTTTTTATTGCACTTCACTGCTTTGCAACTAATGTGCTTCAAACATTCGCTTTTCGTGAATTTGATCGCTCATAGGCAGATCTATGCTCATTCGTTAAGAATGGCCACTTAGGCACACTACCAGAGGCTGACAGACATCTGTGTAACAGTGCCACAGTAAATGATTCTATTGAGTGGGGGGGAGGGAGTGAATTTTTTTTTAAAAGAGCAAAGAAACAAATGGCTTAGAAGAAATGTTTGTGTAGATGGGTAATTCTGACGTATCAAAACTTGAGGGCAAGTTTCCTATTTTCAGACCATGATTTTCCATCCATTAAAATAAATGAGCAAGAAATTGTAGACTGCTTGTGCACACAGCTATTCAGTGCTCACTCCTGAAGCAAGGGTCTACACTCAGATGTGCAAGTAGTAATATCAGTACCCTGTATGTCCTTATAATACAGTAAGAGTTTTAACAACACCAGGTTAAAGTCCAAAAGGTTTAAACCTGTTAAAACTCTTAAAACTGTTAAACTCTTACTGTGTTTACCCCAGTCCAACGCCGGCATCTCTACATCATGTCCTTATAATCTCAGACAGCTACCAGTTTCTGAATTCTGTTCTAAAAGCCACAAGGGGAGTGCTATTATCATCAACCAGGATACATCACTTTAATGCAGCATCGTGTATTTTGTCTCCACTGTGTTGGCTCGAGAGCTCACAGTGATTGCATGGGTGACATTTAACTGAACCCTACAGTTTTGAATATTAGGAATCAAAATGCACTGAAATACTTGGACTCTATTCCAATGTCTGCACTAAGTAATGGTGTTATTTTCTACAGACATCTGCGAAATGGTGCTGTGATATCACGCTGTAGTCAGCCAGAAATCAGCTGGTGGGGCTGGAGGAACGCAGATGATGAATATCTGGTGACATCCATTGCTAAAGCCTGTATCTTAGATCGAGGAATCAAACCGAGTGGAAAGAGCACAAATGAGGGAACTTATCTGTCCGACACGGACTTTGGTGAGGCTGCAGAGCAGAAATTTCCCTTCTACCTAATTGAGAAACTCGAGAGCTGTTAATGGTCAGGGTGCTTTGTATTTCCTCTCTTCAGGCTATTGCTTCATGCTGGAATATATCACAAATGCCTTTCATCACCTCGCCTATTGTTATTAAACAGAACCTAAACGATCTGTAGAGACGTCACAGCCAAAACTCATTCTTATTCTTGGCAATGTTCACACATACATCTCCCAGTAGGTGTTATATATTGAAAAGGAATTGAAACTTGATTTTTTTTATCCCCTCGCACTTGAGGATAGGGATGCAAAGTGAATGACTGCACATGCAGCATTGGTTTTGGCCCCAAAGCTGGGCTGTTTGCTTTAAAGTTTGGTGGGCAGCTACAATAGAGGGGAGGCCTCAAAGGTCTTCTCGCTCTCCATCGACTGAGTGAAGAGGAATAGGAAATCTTAAAGAAGGGAATTTTTTTTAAATGCAAAGAAAGGAAGTGGAGACGGTGGGTTGGAGATTTGTTACACCAGAGAACGATGCTGTTTACTGATGGAATACACCTTGACGCTCATTGTCTCCTACGATGCAGAATATGTTCCAGCGACATCACTGAGTATAATGTAGGTATGTTGTTGCAGGAAGGGAGGGATAGCTGAAGCAGTCAGCTACCACCAGCTTGATCAGATCTGAAAAGTTAATGACCTGGAATAAGCCTGCAGTCCAAGCCCCTTCCTTCTAGCTCCTTACAACCAATCATATCTGATACATAGTTTGTTATCAACAAGAATTGAGGAAACGTCGGCAGCTTGATCATGTGAAGAGAAAAAAGGTTTGGAATGCCAGTGAATGGAACTCCAGTGCATTTCTGGAAGAAGCAGCACATGGGGGCAGAACCCAAATACATCAGGTTTGTGCCCCAGGTGAAAACTGCCTGAAATTGCACATCAGTTGGAATTATTTTTCCCATATGTCTTCAACCAGCTTCAATGGCATTCATGGACAACGCCATGAGGTCATGAAGTACCCACCCATGCTGAGAGCAGTTTTGTTCTTAGCCTTGTGAGATCCCTACAGTAAAGAACCCAAAAGTTATTAATTCCCAAAAGATTGATTGCTGAAGATTGATGTTGATGTGTTTACTGTGGTGATTGAAATTACTTTTTAGCTTTCAGTCTTTGACCTGGAATACCATTGTGCTGCTCTGAATTCAACTACTTCAGTGGGACAAGTGTCTCTGATGCACTCCTGTAGCAGGAAGGGAAATCTTCCAAAAATATTTAAATAACCACGTCAACTCGATTTGGGGTATGCAGTCACAGCAGCAGGTGTCTGTGCTGGCCTGCCACAATTTTGCCTCCTCACAAATGTCTATATTTTTTGTAAATGTTTCTGTGGGTGAATGTTAGAAAAGTAGCTGATGTCACAATCCATTAAGGATCAAGCTGCTCGCCACAATAAAGTTAGAAACTAATATGTAACAATCTCTTGTTCTAGATTCATCCATAACCTCAGGGTCTATGGCAGAGGGCGGAGGGACACCACAGAAGTTACTTATTTTGGATGCAAGATCATACACTGCAGCTGTAGCCAACCGAGCAAAAGGTGGAGGTTGTGAGTGTGAAGGTATGCATTACACACTGGCACAGTATGTGCTCCTGAGTCTGAGTTAGAATTGCATCTCAGTAGTTAGTTCTCTGGCCTGTTAGTAGATAAATACTGATGCAGTGGTTTATGGAAGGAAAGTTTATGTATAGTCGGATCTCTGTTTACTTAACATTGACTTATTAACATTGCTTCACTTTAACATTAGTGTCAGTGTATCCATTTAACGTTGCAGTTTCACTTTAATGCAGCTTGTCACAGACTTCCTCTTTTATGGCCTGCCTGCTCACATGACATTTCCTGCATTGCTTCTGCTCCTGCCCTTAGCCGTTCCCCTCACTCCCACCCTTACTGTGGTCCCTGGTGTATGTTCTTCAGTTGTTTCTCTCCTGGCTCCCATTCCGAACTCGGGCACAGGCAGTTCTGGGACTTTATCTGCCACCTGCATTGAACAATGTCTGCAACTAGATGGGGCCTAGGAATGCACAGGCACAGCGGTTAGCAGTGCTTCCTCACATTTGCATGTTCTCCCCATGTCTGTGTGGGTTTCCTCCTGGTGCACTGTAGTCTGAATATGTGCGGCTTAAGTTAATTGCGTATGCTAAATTGATCCTTAGTCTCGGGGGGCTAACAGGGCAAATACATGTGGATACGGCCTGGATGGGACTGCTTTCGATGCAGGCTCAATGGACTGAATAGCCTCCTTCTGCACTGTAGGAATTCTACGATAGGATACAAGTATGCTACAGTATTTTAACTTGTACATTGTTTTCCAGGCAAGAAATATCCGAAGGAACCTAACTCCGGCTTTAACATTGACTCCTATGATTCACTTAAGTTTGTGATTTTTCAGGAACACAGCATGTGTCTCACTACAGAAGGAAATATTCTGGTCAACCATCTGCAGGGAGACACAATGAAAGCGGCAGTGGGTTCTTCAGAGTACCATTGAGTCTAGAGAGCAGATTAGCAGATGACACATTCAAGCTACAGCTAACAATAGTTGAGGTTCAGAGTCCCACTTCCTGCTGTTCCTGGAGCATCCTCAGTCAGCATCCTGCACATGCAGCTTACTTAAATTTCAAATATTCAGCAATGAAGCACCTATCAGTGTGATTTTCAAACTGAAAAAAATCCCTGAAAATATTTACAAGTTCTCAGCACTCCTCTTTGAAAGACTTATGTAAGCTGTTTAAGAGGGCAGCTTACATTCAGAAAACATGGTTTTGCAGAACCTACGTGCTCATCAGCCAACAATACAGTGACCGGACAGATTTAATTTATTTTTGTCACGTATACAGTGAAAAATTGTTTCTTGCACGCTATACAAACCAAGCATACCATTCAGAATACATAGGGGAGGAGGAAAGGAGAGGGTGCAGAATATAGTGTTACAGTCAAAGCCCAGGTGTAGAAAAAGATCAACTTAATAAAGAAGATGGCTGTTACAGGGTCCCATAATCATAGAATCTCTACAGTGTAGAAGGAGGCCATTCAGCCCATCAAGTTTGCACCGACTCTCCGACAAGAGCATGTAACCCAGGCCCTATCCCCGTAACAGCATGTATTTACGCTGCTAATCAACCTAATCTATGCACATTTGGACACTCACTGAAGGGCAATTTAGCATGGCCAATCAACCTAACTGGCGTATCTTTGGACTGTGGGAGGAAACTGGAGCACCCAGAGGAGAAACACGCAGGCACTGGGAGAACATACAAACTCCACAGTGACCCAAGGCCGAAATTGAACCCGAGTCCCTGGGGCTGAGAGGCAACAGTGCTAACTACTGTGCTACCCACTTATTGATGTGTTTCTTTGTATGTGCTCAAGTCGTCCGTCACCTGTGTGTATTTAACCACCGTGCCATAAGGTCTTGTTGTGCATAGGACTGGTTCCTGGGATCACTGTTTGAAACATGAAATCTAAAACCTATATCCTGTGTGTTTTGCATTTGTGAGAATGTATTATGTAAAGTTGTTTAAATGTAAATTTAATTATTCATTTGAGCATGTCTCGTAAAAGAAAGTAGAAGTTTGAATGTGTAATTTTTAATTCCTTCAGTGCCGTAAATAAGAAACTGAATATTTTGGGGGTTCCTGGTTAGATTACGTAACTTTTGTTTATATTGGATTTGTGATTTTAGTATGGCTTGAGGGTGTGAATGAAATTTGAAAAAAAAAGTATTATTTTAAAATGCATGATTTTTGTTTGGCACAATTGTATCCATGGGTAACATTGCAGCCCCTAAAATGACATGCGAAGATGAGAGTGGGATAATAGACCATAAGGTTAAACCAGTTTAAAAATAATTAAGGCTAATATCGAAAGGTGTTCTTCACACACAGAATGATCAAATTCTGGTCTCCTGGATAGGGTATTGGAATTCAGTAACCAATGAATGCTGCAATGGAGAGTCTATAGGGTCGGTCTGGTTTGATGAATTAAGATGGACCTCAGCTGTGATGTTGTGATAGAAATTAATGATTATTCTGCTTGTCTTAAATTGTGATCAGATGCTAACTTCTTGGGTGTGTTTAAGATTGCAAGTTAGTTAAAGGCATGTCTAGAACTGATATGAGGTACAATTTCTTCACATACTAATTAATCCGAGGAGAGGAAACATTCAAATGGCAATTGAATGCTGCAAAAGTGGGGACCGTAGGCTTTTTGAAAATACAAACTTAAGGGTCAAATAATCTGTATGACTCAGTTATCTATTGAAGCATCAGGGCTTAGCTGGATGCCTTTTTCTGTAGACGTAGGTCTGGTCTATGCAGTAATTTCCATTACAGGCAGTGTTTAAAAATTCAATATTGTAGACAGTGCCACACACATTCCTGACTTCTCCATCCTGATTTGCTGATTCTTTGTTTATTGCAGAGTATTATCCAAACTGTGAAGTGATGTTTATGGGAATGGCGAATATCCATTCGATCAGGAATAGCTTCCATTCACTCCGTGCAGTCTGCAGTCAGATGCCAGATCCTGGAAAGTGAGTGCCGTCCTTCCAACGTAGGAAACTGTTTCAGAGGCAGAGTTAATCTCACTACTTGCTGTGTGAACATAGTCTTTAACCATTGTGTGTGCAATTGTACAAACTGTATGCTGGCTGAATAGTGTATATATAAAACAAAAATTAACATTTATATAACACCCTTGTAATCAAGCAATAATGCCCCACAGAGAGAAGGAAAAATGAATAGTAAACCAAAGGAGGAGAGAGAAAAAGTATGGTTGAAGAAAGGTCTTAAAGGATGAGAGAGAGTAGGAGGGAAGAAAATTTTAAGGATGCAATTCCAGAGTGTGGGCAGTTGAGGGCAATTTAGTGTGACTGGTTTGCAGGGGATTGAAAATGGATGTATCCGTTATATGCTGTGGAGATGCCGGCGTTGGACTGGGGTAAACACAGTAAGAAGTTTAACAACACCAGGTTAAAGTCCAACAGGTTTATTTGGTAGCAAAAGCCACACAAGCTTTCGGAGCCCTAAGCCCCTTCTTCAGGTGAGTGGGAATTCTGTTCACAAACAGAGCTTATAAAGACACAGACTCAATTTACATGAATAATGGTTGGAATGCGAATACTTACAACTAATCAAGTCTTTAAGAAACAAAACAATGTGAGTGGAGAGAGCATCAAGACAGGCTAAAAAGATGTGTATTGTCTCCAGACAAGACAGCCAGTGAAACTGCAGGTCCACGCAACTGTGGGAGTTACAAATAGTGTGACATGAACCCAATATCCCGGTTGAGGCCGTCCTCGTGTGTGCGGAACTTGGCTATCAGTTTCTGCTCAGCGACTCTGCGCTGTCGTGTGTCGCGAAGGCCGCCTTGGAGAACGCTTACCCGAATATCAGAGGCCGAATGCCCGTGACCGCTGAAGTGCTCCCCAACAGGAAGAGAACACTCTTGCCTGGTGATTGTCGAGCGGTGTTCATTCATCCGTTGTCGCAGCGTCTACACAGGATCTGCTCGGATGAGGAGGATCGCAACAGACACCTCCAGACGCTGAAAGATGCCCTCATAAGAACAGGATATGGCGCTAGACTCATTGATCAACAGTTCCAACGCGCCACAGCGAAAAACCGCACCGACCTCCTCAGAAGACAAACACGGGACACAGTGTTTAGAGTACCCTTCGTTGTCCAGTACTTCCCCGGAGCGGAGAAGCTACAGCATCTCCTCCGGAGCCTTCAACATGTCATTGATGAAGACGAACATCTCGCCAAGGCCATCCCCACACCCCCACTTCTTGCCTTCAAACAACCGCACAACCTCAAACAGACCATTGTCCGCAGCAAACTACCCAGCCTTCAGGAGAACAGTGACCATGACACCACACAACCCTGCCACAGCAACCTCTGCAAGACGTGCCGGATCATCGACACAGATGCCATCATCTCACATGAGAACACCATCCACCAGGTACACGGTACATACTCTTGCAATTCGGCCAACGTTGTCTACCTGATACGCTGCAAGAAAGGATGTCCCGAGGCATGGTACATTGGGGAAACTATGCAGACGCTGCGACAACGGATGAATGAACACCGCTCGACAATCACCAGGCAAGACTGTTCTCTTCCTGTTGAGGAGCACTTCAGCGGTCACGGGCATTCAGCCTCTGATATTCGGGTAAGCGTTCTCCAAGGCGGCCTTCGCGACACACGACAGCGCAGAGTCGCTGAGCAGAAACTGATAGCCAAGTTCCGCACACACGAGGACGGCCTCAACCGGGATATTGGGTTCATGTCACACTATTTGTAACTCCCACAGTTGCGTGGACCTGCAGAGTTTCACTGGCTGTCTTGTCTGGAGACAATACACATCTTTTTAGCCTGTCTTGATGCTCTCTCCACTCACATTGTTTCGTTTCTTAAAGACTTGATTAGTTGTAAGTATTCGCATTCCAACCATTATTCATGTAAATTGAGTCTGTGTCTTTATAAGCTCTGTTTGTGAACAGAATTCCCACTCACCTGAAGAAGGGGCTTAGGGCTCCGAAAGCTTGTGTGGCTTTTGCTACCAAATAAACCTGTTGGACTTTAACCTGGTGTTATTAAACTTCTTACTCCGCTATATGCAGCAGTTTATGTGGTGTATGTGTGCACACTAATTCTCTTTGTGCAGTAGATGCACCACCAGTTCACTGTGTGTGTCCGTGTCCATTTTTTTGTTTGCACTTAAATAAATGGTGTGTTCCCTTGTATTTTGTTGACAGTTGGCTTTCAGCCTTGGAGAACACCAAGTGGTTACAACATTTATCTGTGATGTTGAAGGCAGCTATGCTGGTTGCAAATGTGGTGGACAGGGAAGGGAGGCCAGTCCTCGTACACTGCTCCGATGGCTGGGATCGTACTCCACAGATAGTCGCACTGGCCAAGATTCTGTTAGACCCTTATTATAGGACGATTGAGGTATGATTAAACCTTGTATTTTACCTATGTCAACTTGTTTATGGTGCAAGTTACTAAATGTTTTGTGCTATGATTTAAAACCATTCTAAACTGGCTTTAAATAATCCAAACTTGTTCAGATAGAATATTTGATACCCATCGGAGAAGTTGTCTTCATCCTTTCTGTCCAAGAGCAAGAGTCAGCTCTTGGAAATGAAAGGCAGCGTATTTAGGATCATTTCCAGAGCTTCTCTAATTTCACCAAAACAAAGTAAATTAGGCAATATATAAAAGAGGATCACACACAACTGAAGTATACAATGCCTCAGTTCATTTTAATAATTTGTGAGTGAGCACTAACTGGGAACCTAGACTTCAGCACTTGTTGATAATTTCTTCTGAATTCTAAGCAAGGTTAACACAAAAGTCCAAAAGCTGACCCATAGGCAGGTGGTGAAGGTACATGGAAATTAAAGCCCACATCATTATTTTTTCTTTCACAGGATGTGGTTATTGCTGGCTAAGCCAGCATTTATTATCCATCCATAATTTCCCTTGGGAACGTGTTGGTGAGCTACCTTGAATCGGAGCAATCCATGTGGTTTAAGTACACACACACTGCTGTTAAGAAGGGAGTTCCAGGATTTTGACCCAACAACAGTAATGGAACGGTCATATCGTCTCAAGTCAAATTGGCATATGGCTTAGAGGGACACTTGAATTTATAGTGTTCCCATGCATTTGCTGCCCTTGTCCTTGTAGATGGAGAATGCAGTTTTGGCAGGTGCTGTTAAAGGAGCCTTGGTGATTTGCCTCCGTGCACCTTATAGATTGTACACACTGCTGCCACTGTGTGTCAGTGGAGAGAGTGAATGTCAAATGTGGTGAATATGGTAGCAATCAAGCAGGCTGCTGTGGATGGTGTCAAGCTTCTTGGGTATTGTTGGAGCTACACTCATCCATGTGAACACAGGCTGCTTCAGTATATGAGGAGTCATAAATGGTGCTGAACATCTTGCAGCCATCAGCAAACATGCCCATTTCTGACCTTATGATGAAAGAAAGGTCGTTGATGAAGCAACTGAAGATGGTTGGGCCTAGGACATTATCCTGAAGAACTCCTGCAGTGATGTTCTGGAGCTGAGATGATTCATGTTCAACAACCAAAACCATCTTCCTTTGTGCGAGGCATGACTCCAGCCAGTGCTTGGGCTCCTTGATGCAATACTTGGTCAAATGCTGCTCTGCTGTCAAGGGCTATCACACTCACCTTGCCTCTGGACTTCACCTATTTTGTCCATGTTCATGCCAAGGCTGTAATGAGGTCAGGAGCAAAGTGGCCCTGGTGGAATCCAAACGGAGCATCAGTAAACAGGTTATTTATGAGTAAGTGCTGCTTGATAGCACTGTCGATGACCCCTTCCTTCGCATTGCTGATTTTCCAGAGTAGACCGTCAGGACGATGATTAGCTGTGTTGGATTTGTCTTGCCTTTCATGTATAGGACGTAGCTGGGCATTTTCCATGTTGTTGCTGAATGTCAGCGCTGTAACTGAAACAGCTTGGTTAGGGGCACAGCTAGTTCTGGCACACAGCCTTTGGTAATACTGTTGTCAAAGCCCATAAACCTTGCAATATTCAGAGCAGCACTTACTCATAAATAACCTGCTTCAGCTAATTCTTGATATCATGTGGAGTGAATTGATTGGCTGAAGACTGATATCCATGATGTTCGGTACCACAGGAAGAGGTCAAGATGACACATCCGTGTGGCACTTTTGGCTGAAGGTGGTTGCAAATGTTTCAGCCTTCTTTTCTGCAGTAATATGCTGGGCTCCACCATCATTGAGAATGGGTATGTCTGTGAAGCCTCCTCCTTCAGGTACTTGTTTAATTCTCCACCGCTATTCACAACTGGATATGGCAGGACTGCAGAGCTTAGATCTGATCCATTGTTTGTGGGATTGTGTAGTTCTGTTTTTGGCATGCAAACATTGTGTTGTAGATTCATCAGGTTACTACTTATTTGTAGGTATGCCTGGTGCCGTTCCTGACATGCCTTTCTCCACATCTTCTTGTACCAGGATTGGTCCCAGCTTGATGGTAATGGTAAATTGGGGCATGTGCCAGGCCATGAGATTGCAGATTGTGGTTTTATGCAATTCTGCTGCTGCTAATGGCCCACAGCACCTCATGGATGCCCAGTTTTGAGTTGCTAATCTTTGTGAAATCTATCCCATTTATCATAGTGGTAGTGCTACACACAACACGATGAGGGATTTCCTTAACGTGAAGATGAGACTTCTTAAGGAGGCGGTGGCCAGTCCTGCTGATAGTCACGGACGGCTGCATCTCTGACAGGTAGATTAGTGAGGATGATGCCAAGGGTGGGAGAGGATCCAGTTGTTGTGTACCAAATGGGAATCAACAACATAGGTAGAGCCAGAAATTGTGTTCTGCTAAGAGAATCTGAGGAGCTAGGGACCAAATTAAAATGCAGATATCAAAGGTAATCATTTGTTGCTACCTGAGCCACATGCAAATTGGCATAGGGTCAAGCCAATCAGAGAATTAAATGTGTGGCTGAAAGAGTGGTGTGGAAAGAAGGTGTTTCAATTCATGGGGTACTGGCATCAGCACTCTGGGAAGTGTGAGCTATTCCATTCCATTCACAGTATCCTGGACAATTGGATAACTAGGGCTGTGGACAAGGCTTTAAACTAATGGGGGAGGGTTTGGGTGAAGGGAGATTTAGAAATCCAAAAAGAGAGGTTGAGTCATCAGAACAGTATAGCAATGTGGGTAAAGGGAAGCAGAGTGAGTCAAGAAGGGACAGAGAGTTTAACAAAAATTATACACCACTGAGTAAGGACATTGCAGGGAATAGATGTAAAAAAATTAAACGTTCTTTATTTGAAAGTGTGTGAAGCTTTTGCAATAAGATAGATGAACTAGTGGCACAAAAAGGGATAAATGACTTGGATCTAATCACCATTACGGAGACATGGTTACAAGGTAATTAAGGTTGTGCAATAAATATTCCAGGGTACACAATATTTTGGAAAGACAGACAGAATGGCAAAGGAGGATGGGTGACCCTGATAGTAAAAGATGCAGATTGTGGTTTTATGCAATTCTGCTGCTGCTAGAAGATCATGAAGTAGAATCAGTATAGGTGCAAATGAGGAATAGCAAGGGTCAGGAAACACTGGTGTGAGCAATTTATAGGCCCCCCTATCTGTAGTTATGCTATTGGACAGAGCATTAAACAAGAAATTATTGAAGCATAAGCAGGGCTTTTTCAAGTTGACAGACAGTGAATAGTGGTGTGCCGTAAGAATCAGTGCTGGGGTGTCAGCTATTTACAATCTATATTCATGACTTCAAGACAGAGAATAATGTATCAAAGTTTGCTGATGATACCAAGCTGGGTCGGAAGGTACGCAGTGGGTGGGACACAGACTGCATGGGAATATGTTCAGATTTAGTGAGTGGGCAACAAGATGACAGGTGGTATATAATGTAGGGAAGTGTGGAGTTATGCACTTTGGTCATGAGTATAGAAAATTAGAATATTTTTTTAAAGGGTATGAAACTTGTAAATGTTGCTGGTCGAAGAGACTTGGGTGTGCTTATACAAGGAACGTAGAAAATTAGCATGCAGGTGCAGCAAGCAATTAGGTGAATGGAATGTTGGCCTTTATTATGAGGAGATTGGAGTACAAGAATAAAGAAATCTTGCTGCAGTTGTACAGGGTTTTGCTGAGACCACATCTACAATACTGTGTGCGATTTTGGTCTCCACATTTAAGAAAGGATATACTTGCATTAGAGGCGATTTACTAAATTGGTCCCTGGGATGAGGGGGTTGTCCTATAATGAGAAGATGAGTGAATTGGGCTTGTATTTTCTGGAGTTTATAAGAATGAAACCCACAAAATTCTGAAGGGGCTTTGAAAGAGAGTTTCAGCAAGTTGGAGAGTCTTAACATCTGGGGCGTGGTCTCTAGGATAAATGGTAGATCATTTAGGACTGAGAAATTACTTAAAGGGTTGTGAATCTTTGGAATTCTCTACTCCAGAGGGTTGTGGAAACTTCGCCGATGAATACATTTAAGGTTGATATAGACAGATTTTTGGTGTCTGAGGAATTAAGGGATATGGAGAGTGGGTAGGAAAATAGAGTTGAAACTTATGATCGTGTTGAGTGGTGGACTATATGGTCTGGTCCTGCTCCTATTTGTTTTCCCTCTTGATTTCCTTCTCCAATGTTGAGGAATCTCAGGGCTACCCCCTCTATATCATTGCCGCCACCTCTCAGGACATACCTAGGGAATGTGATGGTGATGTCTGGCTAATATGACTGTGTGGTATGATCCAAATCTCATGGCTTTTCCTTGACTAGTCTGTGAGACAGCTCTCATAATTTTAACACCAAGCCCCTAGATGTTAGTAAGGATGACTTTGCAGAGCTGCGTATGCCGTTAACATTCTGATACCTAAGCCATGCCTTAACAATTTGATACAACTGTGGCTTTCTGGGCCATTTCAAAAGGTATTTAAGACTCAACCACATTGCTGTGGGTCTGGAGTCCCATTTAGACCAGACCAGGTCCTAACCAGATGGGATTTTATGACAATAGACAATGGTTTTATGGTCACTATAATTGAGACTAGCTTTTAATTCCAGATTTATGAATTGAATTTCAATTCCATCAGCTACCATGGTGCGATTTAAACCCATGTCCCTAGAGCCTGGCGCTCTGGATTCTAGTCCAGTGACATTACTACTACACCACCATCTCCTCCAGTAATCCAGGAAAGTAACTTAAGCCACAGCCATCTTCTCTTCAAAGATCATAATCAAATAATGGAAAGAATTCACCAGGGTGCAAAAGAGACCCAACATCAAAAGTGATCACAGATCATGTCCCCAGACACAGTTACAGATGAGAAGACTAGAGTTTTTAAATCTATTCTGTATAATATTGACATTTTACAACATGCTGTCACTGGGTCTTTGAATGCAGCATTACTGTTTCTATTTTACAGGGATTTCAGGTTCTGGTGGAAACAGAATGGCTGGATTTTGGTCATAAGTTTGGTGACCGATGTGGCCACTCTGAAAATCTGGATGACCTGAGCGAGCAGTGTCCAGTGTTTCTGCAGTGGCTGGACTGTGTCCATCAGCTTTTGAAGCAGTTCCCATGTCTCTTCGAGTTCAGTGATGCATTCCTGGTAAGGGTTCTAAATAACAGGAACATGTGGAAGATGCACTTTTGACAAAGTTGCTTCTGTGTTTAATTAGGATGAATTAGCTTTAAAAATAACCGTGTTTGTTCAGTTACAATAACAATTTGCATTTATATAATCTTTAACCTAATAAAATGTTTCAAGGCTCTGCACAGGAAATTTATACCTAAAACTTGACCTCACCTTCTTGAGGGCAACGAGGGATGGGCAATAAATGCTGATCTAGCCCATGAGCAATTAAAATCAAATGCTCTCATTTCCTGAATTAGATCAGATGTGGGGTTGGAGGAGATTACAGAGTAAGGAGGACCAAGGCCATGGAAGTACTTGAAAATTAGAATTTCAAATTCGACGGCCCTGTAACTCAGCGGGCTAAGGAAAGGAGGAGGGAGGCAGTATTAATCGGGGACTCAACAGTAAGGGGGTCGGACAGGCGTTTTTGCAGAGGCTGACGGGAGTCTCGGATGGTGGTCTGCCTCCCTGGTGCCGGGATCTGGGATGTCTCTGATCGCGTCGCAGATATCCTGAGGTGGGAGAGAGAGGAGCCAGAGGTCGTGGTACATATTGGTACCGCTGACATAGGTAGGAAGAGGGAAGGGGTCATGAAAAGAGAATATAGGGAGTTAGGTAGACAGTTGGGAAGGAGGAACGCAAAGGTAGTAATCTCAGGATTGCTGCCTGTGCCATGGGAAAGTGAGAACAGGAATGGAGTGAGGTGGAGGATGAATGCATGGCTGAGGGACTGGAGCAGAGGGCAAGGATTCAGGTTCCTGGATCATTGGGACCTCTTTAGGGGCAGGTGTGACCTGTACAAAAAAGACAGGTGGAACTTGAATCCCAGGGGGACCAATATCCTGGCAGGAAGGTTGGCTAAGGCTACTGGGGAGACTTTAAACTAGAAAGGTTGGGGGGAGGGAATCGTGATGACGTGACTGAGAGCGAGGAGGTTAGCCCACAAATAGAGAAGGATTGTACACAGTGTAAGAGGGAGAATAGACGGGTGATGGAGAAGGGGAGTGCTCAGACCAAAGGTTTGAGATGTGTCTATTTTAACGCCAGGAGTGTAGTGAACACAGTGGATGAGCTTAGAGTGTGGATCGATGCTTGGAAGTGTGATGTGGTGGCCATTACGGAGACTTGGGGTTAGGGACAGGACTGGAAATTTCAGGTGCTGGGTTTCAGATGTTTAAGAAAGGACAGAGAGGGATGCAAAAGATTGGGGGGGGGGGGGAAGAGAGTGGCACTGCTGATAGTGTCACAGCTGTAGAGAAGGTGGAAGCCGTGGAGGGATTGTCTACGGAGTCTCTGTGGGTGGAAGTTGGGAGCGGGAAGGGGTCGATAACTTTGCTGGGTGTTTTCTACAGGCCGCCCAATAGTAACAGGGATGTTGAGGAGCAGATAGGGAAACAGATCCTGGAGAGATGTAGTAATAACAGGGTTGTTGTGATGGGAGACTTTAATTTCCCAAACATCAATTTGAATATCCCTAGGGTAAGGGGTTTGGATGGGGAGGAGTTTGTTAGGTGTGTTCAGGAGGGTTTCCTGAAACAGCATGTGGATAAGCCTACAAGAGGAGAGGCTGTACTCGATCTGGTACTGGCTAATGAGCCTGGACAGGTGTCAGATCTCTGTGGGGGAGCATCTTGGGGATAGTGATCATAACTCTATCTCTTTTACGCTAGCATTGGAAAGAGATAGGATCAGGCAAGCTGGGAAAGTGTTTATCTGGAGTAAGGGGAAATATGAAGCCATCAGGCAGAAGATTAGAGGCGTAAATTGGAAGGAGGTATTCTCGAGGAAAAGTACCAAAGTAAGGTGGCAGATTTTCAAGGAATGTTTGTCTGGAGTTCTGCATGACAACGTTCCGATGAGACGGGGAGGTTTTGGTAGGTTACGGGAACCGTGCTGCACGAAAGCTGCGCTGAACTAGTCAAAAAGAAAAGGAAAGCGTACAAAAGGTTCAGAGAGCTAGGCGATGATAGGGATCTAGATGAGTATACGGCTTGTAGGAAGGGACTTAAGAAAGAAATTAGGAGAGCCAGAAGGGGTCACGAGAAGGCCTTGGCAGGTAAGATTAAGGAGAACCCTAAGGCGTTCAATAAATATGTGAAGAGTAAAAGGATGAGATGTGAAGGAATAGGACCTATAAAATGTGACGGTGAGAGAGTCTGTACAGAACCGGAAGAAATAGCAGAGGTGCTTAATGAATATTTTACCTCGGTATTCACGATGGAAAAAGACCTGGGTGGTTGTACTACAGGATTGAGGTGGACTGAAAAGATTGTGTATGTGGACATTAAGAAAGAGGATGTGTTGGAAATTTTGAATAGCATCAAGATAGGTAAGTCGCCAGGACCGGATGGGATGTACCCCAGGTTACTGTGGGAGGCAAGGGAAGAGATTACAGAGCCTCTGATGATCTTTGCATCGTCGATGGAGACGGGAGAGGTTCCGGAGGATTGCGGATGTGGTTCCTATATTCAAGAAAGGGAATAGGGATAGCCCAGGAAATTACCGACTGGTGAGTCTAACCTCAGTGGTTGGTAAGTTGATGGAGAAGATCCTGAGGGACAGGATTTATGAACATTTAGAGAAGTTTAGTATGCTCAAAAGTAGTCAGCACGGCTTTGTCAAAGGCAAATCGTGCCTTACGAGCCTGGTGGAGTTCTTTGAAAATGTGACTAAACACATTGACGAAGGAAAAGCGATAGATGTGGTTTACATGGACTTCAGCAAGGCGTTCGATAAGGTCTCCCATGCAAGACTTCTCGAGAAAGTGAGAGGGCATGGGATCCAAGGGGCTGTTGCCTTGTGGATCCAGAAATGGCTTGCCTGCAGAAGGCAGAGAGTGATTGTAGATGGGTCTTTTTCTGAATGGAGGTCGGTCACCAGTGGAGTGCCCCAGGGGTCTGTTCTGAGATCCTTGCTGTTTGTCATTTTCATAAATGATCTGGAAGAGGAAGTGGAGAGATGGGTTGGTAAGTTTGCCGACGACATGAAGGTTGGTGGTGTTGTGGATAGTTTGGAGGGATGTCAGAAGCTGCAGCATGACATTGATAGGATGCAAGACTGTGGGGAGAAGTGGCAGATGGACTTCAACCCGGATAAATGGGTAGTGGTCCATTTTGGCAGGTCAAATGGGATGAAGGAGTATAATATCAAGGGTAAGACTCTCAGCAGTGTAGAGGATCAGAAGGACCTTGGGGTCTGGGTCCATAGGACTCTTAAATTGGCCTCGCAGGTAGAGGAGGTGGTTAAGAAGGCGTATGGTGTGCTGGCCTTCATCAATCGAGGGGTTGAGTTTAGGAGTCGGAAGATAATGATGCAGCTTTATAAGACCCTCGTCAGACCCCACTTGGAATACTGTGCTCAGTTCTGGTCGCTTCATTACAGGAGGGATGTGGAAATTATTGAAAGGGTGCAGAGGAGATTTACAAGGATGTTGCCTGGATTGGTTGGCATGCCTTATGAGGATAGGTTGAGGGAGCTCGGTCTTTTCTCCTTGGAGAGACGAAGGATGAGAGGTGACCTGATAGAGGTGTACAAGATGTTGAGAGGTATAGATCGGGTGGATTCTCGGAGGCTTTTTCCCAGGGCTGAAATGGCTGCTACGAGAGGACACAGGTTTAAGGTGCTGGGGAGTAAGTACAGAGGAGATGTCAGGGGTAAGTTTTTCCCTCAGAGGGTGTGTGGAATCGGCTGCCGTCAGTGGTGGTGGAGGCAAACTCGATAGGGTCTTTTAAGAGACTTCTGGATGAGTGCATGGGACTTGTTAGGATTGAGCGTTATGGGTAAGCCTATATATAAGCCTAGGTAGGTAGGGACATGACCGGCGCAACTTGTGGGCCGAAGGACCTGTTTGTGCTTCTATGTTTTTTCTATGTTCTATGTTACTCTGGCCAGTTCTTCTTTGAACTTATCTCCTCTTATTTCTGTGCTCTAAGTATACAATCCAACTCGCTCCTTTCTTTGTTTCCTAATTCTTTACTAGCTCTCAAAATGGATATCTTTCACTTCCTCTGTATATGCTATATTCATCACCGTTCCAAACTTGGAATAACATTATTATTCGTTCCTTTTACTTTGCTATCCTTGGTGATGGGTGCCCTGCTATTTGGTCCTTGAACCTTCAAATTTGTTTCTCAATATTAATATTATCCAGTGTTGTTTTAATATTGAAAACTGCTGATGGAATGTTGTACTTGAGCCCAATGTTTTATTTATTTGTTAATAGGTAAAGCTGGTTCAACATACATACTCATGTCTTTATGGAACGTTCCTCTGCAACAACAGCAGAGAACGAGAGGCACGCAGCATCTACAAGCGCACATGCTCAGTCTGGTCATTGCTACGAACTGGCAATAAAAACTTCCAGAACTACTTGTATATCCCAAGCGGTGAAACGGTGAGCAACTTGAAGTCTATTCTAGCTAAGGCCACCCTAAGGGCAAAAGCAAAATACTGCAGATGCTGGAAATCTGAAATAAAAGCATAAAATTCTAGAAGTATTCAGTAGACCTGGCAGCATTGTGTGTGTGTGTGTGTGTGTGGGGGGGGGGGAGTTAAATTTTGGGTTGTGACGATTTTTCATCAGTTTAATGAAGGGTTGTTACAAGCTGAAATGTTAACTCTGTTTATCGCCCATGAGTATTGCCTGAACTGCTGAATGTTTCCAGCGTTTTATTACCCTAGATGCAAGTTTCTTTAGTGTCACCTCAGCATAGGATAGACCAGGAATCTAACCTGGGATAGATAGTCTGTCTAGCTTAGTATTACACTGGGTAGTCCTTTAACAATGTTATTCTATGGCTAAGGATAGGATATATTACAAAAAGTATGAATCAGCAATGTGATGCATGTTGTAATTTTTTTCTTGACAGGTTTTACACCCAGTGTGTCATGTTAGGGCACTTCATCTTTGGACAGCTGTGTATCTGCCTATTTCATCTCCATGCACACCCACTGGCAGTGCTGAACTCTGCCTCTCCCGAAGTGGAGCAGCAGAGGAACGAACTGGAAAGTCACTGGACAGGTGCGCAGACTGGATTTATTATTTCTGTCAGCTATATTGAAATGCAAATGATTTATATTGAGCCGTTACAATTCAACTTGTGCTAATGTAAAAACATTGAGCAGGACTTGGATGATCTGGGTGATCCAGTGACATTTTAACTTGTGATAGATGCATAGATAATAGATGTTCAACACAAGTCTGCCATCGGGCTCATCAATTCAGCTCCAGTTCTTTCAAAGAACAATCCAGTTAGTCATACGACTCTGCTTTTCCTTATATCTGTGCATTTGTTTTTCCTTCAAGTACTTTTCCATTCCATTTTGAAGGCGACTATTGAATCTGTATCCACCATCGTAACAGGAGGTACATTCCAAATTATGACCACTTGTTGTGCAAAAATATTTTTTCTCACATCACCACCGGTTCTTTTGCCAATCACCTTAAATTTGTGCCCCTTCGTTATCAAGTCAGCTATTGGTAACAGTTTTCTGTGATAGCAGTTGAAGGCAGGAGTCGTTGAGCATTGGTCAAGAATTCACCCCCAAGAGGGGAGATGGAGAGCATTGGTTGATGCTGTGGGTCAATGTTTTGAGGGACCCAGTGTTTTTTTTATTGATATCAAGCAAATTGAACTCTGAGAGCCCAGAGGGTTCCTTGGATCTGAAATTGTGATATTCAGAATTATGTAATGATTGGCTTAGCAGACCTCTTCAAGAAACGTTAACTTCCTATAAGTCTTATCTTAATCCTGACAATTCAGAATGCAGCAATGTGTAGTTTACAAATGAAGTTTAACACCTAATCTCTGAAATACTATTTCTGAAGAACAGCCCTAGACTAAAACTGAGGCCTGAATCTTCACAACAACGGAGAGCCCTCTATTGAATGGAAGAGGGCTGAATCCCAAAGCACCTCCAGCACGGCACCTACCATTTTCGCAGAGGCAGGAATGAGTCCAAGTCGAGGATTTACATATGCACATTTCACAGAGGCAGCTGCCCATTTAAGTCAGTAGCTGCGTCTACTTGTGTGATTTTCGTAACCCAGTTGTGTGCAACACATGTGTGCAGGTTAGACCTGGTAGAAGCAGGTCTGAAATTTGTGGTATTCTTTGGAGAGGTGGGTACCCTCTTTGGATATGGTCCCGGGACATCTTTAGGGGGAGTTCAGGTGCCCATTGGGAGAGGTCATGTGCTCCATGGGATTTTTAAAAATAGCTGTGGAAGTGTGTAAAAAAAAGTGCAATAGTTCATTAACTGTCGGGCTCATTGAACTGACAAAATTGTCAATATGCACTGTCATGTCAGCTGTAAAGCTGCCAAAGCATTTAATACTCTTTAAATCTTTGAATCAAATGTCTGGAGTGTTTTTAAAAAGTTGCTATTTCACGCTGTCTGTTGACATAAGCCTAAGGGTTACTATTACTGTGGTAGATGAATGCTGCATAATGATCTCTCAACATTCCATTGAGAGGAATGTTGAGGGATCCTCTAGGAGATCCATTAGTGCCTATCTGTAATAGGCACTTAGCACACGGTGGCGCAGAGGTTAGCACTGCTGCTTCACAGCGACAGGGACCCGGGTTCAATTCCCGGCTTGGGTCACTGTGCAGAGTTTGCACGTTCTCCCTGTGTCTACGTGGGTTTCCTCCAGCTGCTCCAGTTTCCTCCCACATTCCAAAGATGTGCGGGTTAGGAGCATTGGCCATGCTAAATTCTCCCTCAGTGCATCCGAACAGGCGCCGGAGTGTGGTGACTAGGGGATTTTCACGGTAACTTCATTGCAGTGTGAATGTAAATCTACTTGTAACTAATAAATAAACTTTACTTTCACTTTATTTAATCTTAGCATGGATTCTGAGGACTTCTAATTGTGGATACTGGGTTAGTTGGCTTGGTTGGGATAAAGGCAAAGGCTACTGGTGGGGGCATGGGTTGGCACAGGGGCAATGAAGGGCCATGGGGTTGGAGAAAGGGGCATATATTGACATAGAGAATATGAGGGGCCATGGTTAGAGGAGTGGGGGGTGGGGGTGTTGTGGAAGCCTGGAGATTGCTTGTGTCAACAAACTTGAGAATGTTTATTTTCCTGCTCCCTTTTATGGGATATTCTGGAAATTCTTCTCACTCCCTTGTAGAGAGGTTTCCATTTTAGCTTGTTGCCCCAGTCTCAAATTCCCCTAACAATGCAGGGCTTGAATAGGCTTCTGTGATTCTCTTTTGCTTCATTCCCTGTTCTATTCACAGCCTCCCGGCTAGTTTGCTCCAAACCTAAAGTCCCATTCAGTCAGTCCTTACTGGCAGTGACCCGAGATCCAGCCTCTTGTTCTGTTCATTAAGGTAATAAGATCTGCTGCAAATGCAGCACATTGAGGAAAGCCAATGTAGATCTGAGCCAGGAATAGGTACCAAACATCATCATGCTCATTGATGCGTGAATTTTGGATATACTGTCTGAATTCTCCTATTTCTTCAAGTAATCAAAGTTCTTTTTCTGATTTTTTTCTAGATTGCCAAAAGCTCGTTCTGTAGACAATCTTCCCTTGGCTTGTGACAGTGGAGTTCCACTGACAAGAACATCCAGTGATCCCAACATAAATCAACATTGTCAGGAAGGACGTCTCACTCCAGAGCCCAGAAACATGCCTGTGCTAGCTATACCTGATATCCCTGATGTACCCAATGTTTCTGAAGTTGGGACTGGGGCATCCCTCCCTGATCGAAAAGTAAATGGCTTAATAGATCCAGTAGAAACAGCAGAGGAGGCTAGAGAGGAAAATCTATTCAATAACTCATCTCTCCCAACAGAAGAGGAGGAATCATCCGATAGCAGAAACCTGAACAAAAAGACAGAGCGCCACAGAAACCTCGAACCATTGACTCATCCCAAAGACACTCAACAGGAGAAACTTTTAAATGATCTTAGCAGTAATACAATCGCAAACAATAAGCTTGAGGAAAAAACACTTGGGATTACTGAAACTGAAGAAGTTATCCAAGAAAAACCAAAAGAATGTAGGGTTTACGAAAATCACCCAGGTCATTGTGAACAATTTGTATCAAACCCATCTGCAAAGACCATTTCCTCAGGCACTGACCAGTTACCAGAATATAGCAGCAACTCTTCTGCTTTACAACCCTACCTCCATTCTGTGGCAGATGTGCTTAACCTTGAGGAGAAAGTTTCTGCCATGCATAGCTCCACAGAGACTGTGACTGAGGAGAGGACAAAGGCAGATGGTTTTTCATTCTCCAAGGACTTAAGCTTTGGGAAGAATGGTATTTTATTTGCAAATGAACTTCAAAATGAAGCAGAACAGTGTAGGGTTGGGAGGACAGCGATAGAGAGTGTGAGAACTATCAGAAAACACATTTGTCAGAGTCAGTTCAGTGACTTCTCATTGCTGAGCTCCAACTGGGATAGTGTACAGGGTTTGGTAAAATCGGCCTATAGTGGGGATACAGGCCACCGGAAAGCCAAGCTGAATGGTTGTCATTATAAAAGACTAAACAATAAGCATCTGAGAGTGGGTTCTGCAGTGAACGGACAGTATTTGCTTAAGGAGGAACAACTAGGAGCACTTAAGAATCTCCGACAATCCCACCAGATCCATTCCAGCCTTTATTCATTAGGATCAAATCTAAAGACTTGTGGTTTTTTTACTCACTCATCACATTGGAGACAGCTTCAACCAATTGGGCAGACTGCTCCCACCACTTTGGAGATGTCTCCGAGCTACGTCGATGATGATGGATTGCCGTTTCCCGTGGATGCAGTTCAACAGAGGTTACGACAGATCGAGGCGACTTACAAGCAGGAGGTAGAATTGCTTCGTCGACAGGTTCATGAACTTCAGATGCGTCTAGACAGTCAGCAGTACTGTGCATCCCCAGTGGAGGTGGACATTGACTATGGGGATGATTTTGTAAGTGAACAACATCTTTAGCTTCTCTGAGCTGTTCTCATCCAGTGTAACGAAAGAACTTGCATTTATATGACAACACCCTCAAATTCCCAAAGCACTTCACACTCCTTGAAGTGCAGTCATTGTTGTAATGTTGTAAGTACAGCAGTCAACTTGCATACAGGATGGTTACACAAACAGCAATTAGGTGAATTGTACATAGTTGGTTGATAAGTATTGGTAAGAACATGGAAAACTCTCCTGATTGGTTTCTCAAAAGGAGACGGATTTTTTTTTCATTCAGGAGATGTGGGCATTGCTGGCTGGGCCAGCATTTATTGACCATGCCTAATTGCCCATGAAACGAGTGCTAGGTCATTTCCCTAGCATTTAAGAGTCAACCACGTTGCTGTGGGTCTGGTCGTGTGAATTTCCTTCCCTTAAGAACATTAGCGAACAAGATGGGTTTTTGTTTACAACAATGGTCATCATTAGACCTTTAATTTAAGATTTTTTTATTGAAATCAAATTTCACCATCTGCCGTGGTGGGATTTGAACCCTGGTCCCCAGAGCATTACCCTGGATTACTAGTCCAATTACAATACCACTACGCCACTGCCTGCCCTCAGAAAATGACAGGTGGTGCTTCAATTTAACATTCCCTTCAAAAAGCAACACCTCCTAATACTGCAGCACTCCCTTAGTACCACATTGATGTTTAATCCTTACACACCTTGCCTCTCGAGTGGGACTTGAAGCTAGAATCTTCAGACTCGGACAAGAGCCATGGGTGATGCCTGACAGTTTAAATGATTAGGGAATGAGTAACCAAGACTTGCATTTAAAGAGCACATCACATGATTAGCAACTAAATCCATATCACTTTTTCTCTTTTCTCTTCATCTCAACTAAATTTCTTGCTCCATGTTGGAATGCACATCCATGTTATTAACTTTACACCACAACCATTGTCAATTGACTATTCTTCCACCATAAGGCTGGACAGAGTTTCAATGTTTTAGAAGGCATCTCAGCCATGTCTAACCTTGTTTAACCCAATTATTTTATTTCTGTCTTAAGAAACGGGTGGGAAGTCATATGGCCAGGAGTTTAGAAAAGGAATTTGAGGTTGGGCCCTAGCCAGCTCAAGGTACAGGTTGCCTGTACCAAGGTGAAGGGAGAACGATGTATAAGCATATGCTAGGCTCAAGCATGGTAACTAGCTAGGAACTGCAGTAGGTCATTTGGCCCTTTTGAACCTGCTTTGCCATTCAATAAGATTGTAGCTAATCTTCTATCACAATTCCACCTCCCTGTACTATTGCCTTATCCCTTAATTCTCATATACCCAAAAAGATTGAGTTCACTCGATGACAAAGCATATACAGCTCTCCCAGATAGAGATTTCCAAAGATTCACAGTCATAGAATCATAGAATCCCTACAGTGCAGAAGGAGGCCATTTGGCCTATCGAGTCTGCACCGACAACAATCCCCCCAGCCCCTAAACCCCACATAATTACCCTGCTAATCCCTCTAACATACACATCCCGGGACACTAAGGGCCAATTTACCATGGCCAATCAACCTAACCTGCTCATCTTTGGACTGTGGGAGGAAACCGGAGCACCCGGAGGAAACCCACGCAGACACGGAGAAGATGCAAACTCCCCACAAACAGTGACCCAAGCCGGGAATCGAACCCAGGTCGCTGGAGCTGTGAGGCAGCAGTGCTAACCCTGTGCCACCGTGCCGTCCTTTGAATGAAAAACCAAATGGTCAAGCCCTTGTTCTGGGGCTCTGACTCCAAGTTCTAAATTCCCCAGCCAGGACAAACATTTTCTCAACATCTATCCTGACAAGCCAGGTAAGAACTTCATATGTTTCAATTAGTCATTCTTCTAAATACTCAGGAATATCGGTCTAGAGTACTCAGACTCGCCTCTTGGGACAACCCTAGCACCTGTGGAACTAATCCAATGAACTTTTGTTGCACATAAAGTATATCTTTCCTTGAGTAAGAAGAACAAATTGCGCACATTACTTCAGATGTGGCCTCCGTAATGTCCTGTATCATTGTAATAAAACTTCTTTACTCTTATATTTCAAGCACTTTTTGTAACACATGCCAATATTCAATTTGCCTTCCTAATTGCTTGCTGTTCCTGCACGTTAACATTATTTGATTCATCTTTAAGGACACTTGGGTCCTTTTGAATACAAATATTTCCCAGTGTCTCGCCATTCATAGTGGGCCCTAACTTCCAAGCTCCCTAACATCAGATTGGTGGGGCTGTACCAAAAGGTGCATTGAGTTTGGTTCCTAGGTAAGGCTTGAATGATAATTACCCAGAAGTGCAAACTTCACCTGGGTAATTCAGAAATGTGATTTAAATCGCAAACTTTTGGATGGTTCCAATTGGGTAATACCAGTAGTTACCAAAAATAAGTTGGAAGAATTAAAATCACTTCTAACCTCTGGGTGCCGATTGTACAGACCCAGTCTTGACCTCCCATGGGATCTCCCGATCTTGTCAATCACCCAAGGGATCTCTTCCTCTCCTCCCATCCTAGAGTGGCCCGGTTTTCAATACCCCACCTCCCAGACATGGTACAATGCAACCTGAGAGGCCCTTTAAATTTCAGTGGACCTTTAATCTTACCTGGTTTATGTCAGCCAGTTGCGTAAAAGGAAAAAAGGGCTGTGGCCTCCTTCACTTCGACTCTACTGAACTTCATTGCTGGGCCCTGGGAAAAAGCTTTGTTGCTAGGATCTTGCCCAGCCTGAGTCAGAAGGTCAGATGAGACGCCTGGGAAAAAAAATCTTAAGTAATTGCGCATGAAATGTCAATCCGGCGCTGATTGCCACTCTGAGGAAGTTGAGGCCCATTGCGGTCTGTAATTCCCATGGAGTGGCAATCTGAGTCATTGGGGGTTCACATTGCCGTAAGTTACAGCTTCCCTGCCCAATGCTGAAAATGATGCGCAAGTGCCTTGGTGATTTTCTTGCATTCCATTACACCCTATTGCTGCTGTATAATTGATGAAGCCAGCTGCTTTGTCTTGGGTGGTGTGTCGAGCTTCTTGAGCATTGTTGAAGCTGAGCTCATCCAAGCAAGTGACAAATATTGTTTCACCGGCATGAAACGAGAAACAATGGCCTAGGACTTGGTACAACGTGAAGTGCAAAAGATTTGCTAGCTTGTGGCGTCAAAAACGTTAGATTTGATGCACTTGTGCATAAATAGAACCTTGGAATTACAGAAATGTTATGAGGGAGAAAGAGACCATTCAGCCCATCATGTCTATGCCAGCCAAAAAAGAGAAAAAATAAACTAGCTGTTCATTTCAATCCTAATTCCCAGCACATGGTCCCTGCAGTGCAAAAGGGGTCATTCGGCCCATCAAATCTGCACCAACTCTCTGACAGAGTACCTTACCCAGGCCCTCTCCCCATTACCTCACACATTTACCATGGCCAATCCACCTAGCCTGCACCCTTTAGGACTGTGGGAGGAAACCGGAGCAGACACGGGCAATTCCACATAGTCACCCAAGGCTGGCATTGAATCCGGGAGTCCTGTGAGGAACCTGGTGCTGTGAGGCAGTAGTGCTAACCACTGCACCACCATGCCAGCCCTTCAGGTGCAAATCCAGGTACTTTCTAAATGAGTTGAGTATTTCAGCCTCAACCACCAATTTAGGCAATGAATTCCAGATGCCTACCACCCTCTGGGTGTAAAAGCTTTTCCTCATGTCCCCTCTAATTTTTCTGCCAGTCACCTTAAAGCTATGCCCCTGATAATTGACCCTTCAGCTAGAGGAAACAAGTTTTTCCTGTCTACCCTATCTAGGACTCGCATAAGGTCCCTTAGCCTCTGTTTTATGGAAAACAACGCTCATCTATCCAATAGCATGTATTTTAATGCAGCATATGATGTGAATAGTAGAGGTTGTTATAATGTAGGTGTTAATAAAGCTGAGTTGAACTGTCATTCACTATAGTTGTTGCTGATATTTCTGTACTGTTGTAAATATTTCACGTACTCTGATTTTCAGACCTGCTTGAGAGAATCGGATGACAGTGACATTGAGGAATCTTTGTCCATCCACAGTGATGATCAGCGCTCAGAAGCAAGTTGGGAACCTGTGGATAGGAAGGAGACTGAGGTAGGAGCATAGATTCATTGCTCTTAGTACAACAAAACCTGCAAAATGGTTTGGGCAGGTCATAAACATTTCTGCTAACTGCTTCTTTCAAGCCTTTGTGAAGGATTTGTATTTTTTTGTACTTTTGAGTTATGTCCTGCAGATGTGAATTATTTATTGCCTCACACTCCCAACAGGGAGCCCTTTAGTCAGCGGTTATCCTGCTGTAGGGAAATACACTCTCATTTTCCTTTACCTCACTTCCATGTCCCCATAAAAGAATGAAATTGGGGTTAATAGCATGGTTTAAGGATTGATTTATGGGCAGAAAACAGGAAGTGTAAAGGAGTAATTTTCATCATTATTAGGCTGGTAATTAGTGCAGTATTGCAGCAATCACTGGTTGGGCTTCAGCTGTTTACAACGATATCAATGACTGGGAGAGTCAGCCAATGTAATGTCCCCAGGTTAGCTGGCGATACAAATTTGGGTGTGAAAGTAAGTAAGCTGTGAGGAGGATGCAAAGCTTAACATCAGGAAAAATAATAGAATCCTTACTAAAGGAGAGACCAGAAATAAGAAATATAATAGTGAGCACGAATTTCAAAAAGGAAAATCTTGCTTGACCAAGCGTATTGACGTTTTAAAGAGGTAACAGAGAGAGTAGACAATGGTAATACAGTAGAAGCAATTTATCTGGATTTTCAAAGGCCATTGATAATATGTCTCATAGACTAATGAATAAGATCAGAGAATGTGGGAAGCACTGGCTTTAGAAGTAGGAGTCACAGTCTCAGGACAAAGGGTAAACCACATAGGATTAAGGCAAATTTTCTGAATCTTTGTAACTCTCTGGACCAGAAGTTATGGATGCTCAGCCATTGAGTAGGTTCAAGGAGATTGATAGATTTTTGGATACTAAAAGAATTGAGGACAGTGTGGAAGGTGGACTTGAGATGGATCAGCTATGGTCTCACTGAATGCAAGAACTGGTTTTTACAATACTGTTTTTCTTTCCTTCCCCATATCCATTATTCCTATCCACTCTCCTCAGTTTCCTTCTCCTTCCTCTCCCCCACCCCCACACAGTTTTCTGCTCTACCCAATACTCCCCACTACACTACCTTTCCACTTTTCCCCTGAGCGGGGCATATGTGAGTGCTAAGCACCAAGGACTTGTAAGTTGAATAGAGTCTGAAATTGGAAACTCTCAGACTCTGAGCAATCAGCAAAAGATTATGAAAAGATAATGTAAGCAAATTGCTTACAAAAATACAGGTGCACATTTAAAAAGTAAGCAAGTTAGCAATAGAAAAGGAGTACAATAGAGATGTGCATAAGTTACCAAGAAAGGCAACTGAAATAAAGTATAAGTGGGTTCAAGAAGCTATTTTGTGATGAGATGAGGATCTTAGATACAAGGAAGGCATAGATAGTTGAAGATTAAGAAAATACGGAGGTTTCTTTCAGCCTTTCCCTATTGCTAAAAGATCTTGTATTCTGTTCATATGCATAACTATGTATTCAAATAAAATACTGAATTCTCTCTGAAATTTGAAGTTTAGTATACTTTAAGGGTAGTCAAGTTGTGTTTACATCACCGGAAGCGATGATGTTCTAATTGGTTGATATATTGCAGGTGACACGGTGGGTCCCCGACCACATGGCATCGCATTGCTTTAACTGTGACTCAGAATTCTGGTTAGCCAAAAGGAGACACCACTGCAGGTGAGCAATCTTTGAGCAATGTACTGTACCTTTAGCCTCACCAAGAACCATTACTCATTACAAACCCTCACTCCAACTTTGCTACTCATCACCATCCCTCGTGTGTGTGTGTGTGTGTCTGGCTGTGTTTACCTGTAGGAGATTGCATTTACCCAGAATTGAGGTGTACACAGATTGCATAGAGACAGTCAGCCATTAACCAGTGCTAATTCTCATTTCAGTAGTGTCAAAATCAGCCCATTCTCTAGTATTGTTACATAATGCCAAGCTTCACTCCAGTAACAATATCAACACTAACCATCACTGAAGTAATTTAATATTCATTCTCAGTCCAGTCCCATTACTCTACCAGACTTGATCTACTTGCTTAATTGCATATCAACAAAACAATTAATTGGCCATGAAGAACTCACTCAAATGCCACACATCAGCATGTTCTCCCACTTCTACTGTTGGTTAACACTGCCCCTCCCATCAGTACAGTTAACTCTGCATAAACCTCTACATCAGTAGCATTACTTAAAACTAAATGCTAGAATCACTCCATGATGTTGTTCAACACTAATGCTCGTTCTAGTGCCATTGCCCATGACTAAACTGGACTAAACCTGATGACATAAGTGATTACGTTTCAACAAATAGTTGACTGAAGTACTTTCTCCAGGATGTCCTGAGGGTCAGATGAAGCTATATATATAACATTCTTTCAATTAACAATCACTGAACCTCACTACATAACAGTTTAGTAACACATCTTCCACAAACACTCCCATTTGTATTGTTCTGCTGTTGAAAAGATTTCTGTGTGTTTTGAGGATATAAATTTTAATTGAGTGTACTTTGGTTTATATTCTGAATGATTTTGTTTCTGAACTGTTTCTGGTGCTTAGTGTAAAATGAATGTATTAGGTTAGAGAAGGAAAAGTAAACCAGGTTCCTTCTGATTGCTGCCCTGTGACCTAAACTGAAAGTATGTATACTCGACTGGGTAAAGCGATATTGTGCTCCACCTCTACCAAGATGCTATATTTGGAGAATTCTGATTTTGTTGAGATACTGAAAGGTTATTACTCTCCCAATAGGTGTCTGCACCTTCAAGGGATGAAAATTAGACTTGAGTATGCAGTGCAGCACAGATAAACTATCTCCTTTCTCTGTGTCTGAGCATGTTAATGGATTGACGTTGTTTGTTTATTCCTAGGAACTGTGGGAATGTTTTTTGTGCCAATTGCTGCCACCTGAAGCTACCCATTCCAGATCAGCAGTTATATGACCCTGTCCTGGTCTGTAACTCCTGCTATGATCAGATTCAAGCGTGCCGCACCCGGGAAATTATGAATCAGCAGCTGAAGAAGCCGATTGCTACTGCATCCAGTTAAAATGGCACTCTGCCTTCCCCAACTTGTGCCGTGAAGCTTCTGTTATCCTGGAAACTTGACACTTGAAGGTTAGCTGGGTTCGACAGAAAAAAAAATGCAAACCCCAGCTGGATAGGTGTTTTGGAAGATTTCAAAGTACTGATATGAAAATGCTGCTACAACAAGCTCTTGACCTGTGCACTATGAACTTTGGGTTGGGGGGAGAGGGGAGAGAGTAGGGAAATAACCAAAATATTAATGAGAAAAGAAACAAATCCATCTCTAACTGATGAGCTTCTTAGGTTTGAAAAGAAATTCTAATTCTTGCGTAAAGAGCTTCTGAGATATAAAGTGGAGACTATGTGGTGTCCTGTTTCTCAATTGCTTGACCAGCCATTACAAGAGTGAGCAGCTTCTGTGCCTCAGTAAAGAATGTGATAGAGGTAGAATTGTGTAAAATCTAATTGTATATTGCAGGCTGTGGAACCTCTTAATTCTATCCACTTTTCAACCTGTATTAAAGGTTGCAAAGAGATTGAGGGACTGTGACAGTTGCTTGTTTAAATGACACCGGCAGCCTAAATTTTATTTCTGAGTTCCTCTGAGATGTGTGACAATGATGCTCGTGATTCTAAAACATGCCTCTAAACGAGACATTTCTCCAATCTGTTTTCATTTATTGTTATTTTTTTAAATGTTGATGGAAGATGGAGATGTACATGTGAAACCTGTATGATATTGGGGGGGTTTGCTGGGGGTGGGCAGATCCCACAGTATTATCACTCCTATTAGCCTACTATGTTGGAGGAACAACGTGTCCCTCTCAGTTTATTAATTCTTACAATTTTCCTTCTCTCTTTCCTCTCCTTTCTCTTACAAAAGAAATTTTTTTACAAACTGGAAAAAGCCATTAGGCCCAAAAGCTTGTCCCCTTTCTCAAAGACCAACCACACTATTTATTACTCTTTTCACCATATTTCTTGTCTCTTCAAGCATTCATTTTAATTGTCTCTTGTCCAGTTGTACTGTCTACTTCAATGCCTTTCCCTGGTATTAATTGCAATTGATTATTCTCTCGGTGAAAATATTTAACCCAACCTCTTCATTCTTGACACTTCTATCAGAGCTCTGGTTGCATGTAAATTATAAATGGGCAGATCCGACTGTACATCTTTAAGTTAAAATATATGATTATAGGAATTTGAATTGAGAGGAAGATAGCTTTTTTTCTTGTTCATCTGTGCCTCTTGACCTTCTCTTTCTTGTCTTTCCCTTGTGGATCTCCCTTCTCATTTTCCTTTTCTCCCTCATGGTGCACTTGCTGGGTCCTGCGTTTCTCGATCACACTGATAGGCCTGTTAGTTGCTGGTCTGAGGTGACACATTAGAGCTACCATTTGCTGGAGAGTGCTCCATGTGTTGCTCCATAGTCTACCACAACAACATGTAATGAACTTTGCAAGTGTGGTTAATCTGAGGTGTGTAAAATTGTTTACTTATAGTTAGAAATTGACAGACGTAAGTGATTTTAAAAAGCACATCTTTGAAGCACCACCCATTGTTTGTGAATTTGTGATTAACACCTTACTCAGCCCACACTGAAATGGAAAAGTTTTGGGAACCTTCATTGGATTGACAAGGGAGTTCTTGATCAATTCTTTTCACTTTTATTTTACAGACTTTGAACAGTGTCTCCTTTCTAATTGTCTAACAGACTATTGATTTCTGTCCATTTCCCAAATTAAATGTAGTGAATTTCACAGGCCCCAGATTAAAGCTGGCTGGGAAGGAATCTTGCTGCTGATAATAAACATCTGTGGCAGATTTAATTCTTTAATTTTCTATTCATTTATCGGACTTTCAATGTTTGATACAATGCAAGTGGCATTTGCAAGTCATCAAACTTGTAACAGAGCTAAGACAAAACTAACTGGCAAAGTATCTTGTGTTCTGTAACAGTACATGAGTGTAATCGTTATGGGAATGCATTTTCCAACCTAGGGGCTGGTAGTGTGGTTTAGATGATACCTGTACACATTGGAGAGAGTTTTCCTAGGCCTGTGGAGGCAGGTTTGAAGATCAAGAGGGTAAGAGTGGGTGGTGGGCTGGGAAAATTGAAAAAAGAAAATCAAATTCCAACATGCTTCTGCTTTTGTCAATTTTCCCGAGGAGTGGATAGGGAATAAATTCGAGAAACTGTGGCTGAGGAATTCTAATAAAAGTGTTAAGCAGGCAATTAAGAGGGAATTAATGTATAAATTTCCCCTTTCTCGAAAGGATCGGTCCAATGTTGTGCCTCCAACCAATGGGTTGGAGAAGGTGAGAGTGTAGCAGGGGGGACTTCCTCTGTACAGCTGACAAGCTGCGACAGCTTTGATCATTTGCACTGAAAAACTTCAGACATGATCAGACGGCGAGACTGCAGTGCAAAACACTCCTCTGCAGAAAGTGTTATTACTGCATAAATGGTGATTGCCAGCTCCAACACCTGAACCACCTTCATTCAACTGTTCCCCTTGCTACTAGCCTTGACAGTGGCATGGGAGCAGCTTATGCAGCCCATCTCCCACCTCTGCTGAGGGTCTATGGCAAGGGGCCTACCACTGCCACAAGTTGCAGCAGGAGCAACACCAAGAAAAGTAGTAGCTGCCTTCTCAGCCACAACTGGAAGGAGGTGAGACTCTTTCTCCCCACCCAACCCGAGTGTCTACAGGCAGGTGTCCAGTTATTTTGAAATGTGCGAACATTGTTACGTCAGGAGTCTCAGACTCTCATGCAGATGTTATTGACATCTGCACACTCATGATGGTAGATTATCTTCCTAATAGGGCAGGTAGGCATGCATTACCTGTGGCTACAAGGTGCCTGGAGGACCACCCAATCCTCACCTCTCCTGACCACGGATGTATGCCTCTCCCAAAGTTGTGTGCAGCCTTCTCCTGTGAGGACAGAAAGCAGGTGGAATTTAGTGATTGTAATAGCAGCTTTGGAAGTTGGGCAGGGGGCTGGAAAAATTGAGAAAAATGCCATTGGGCAGGTTTTCCGACATGCTGCTGCCTCCTTCGTCTTTCCTGGGGTGAGTAGGGAATAAAGTTGTGAACCTCTGCTCTTGCGCATGGGAAGCAACCATTTGTGCAGGGTGATTCTGAGGCATGGTTGAGACAGAGGGCAATAAGCTGAGTGTGCACTCAGGTGTGAAAATGTGAGGGTGCAGCTGCTAGGATGTATGATCTGAGGCTAACATTGCAGATTAGAATGTGGGGCCTGCCACCTGAGGTGCTATGCCATTCACCTTTCATGCCCACCAGGTGTTCCTGATTCCCTTACACAGTACACAGTCTCCAGACTGGAGGGGGGCACAGTTGCTTCTCACTTGGGCAGTTCCATTCATGCCTGCCTTGGAAAGGCTGACTACTTCCTTCCATTCTTAGGAGAGCTCACCTCATTGTCGCCCCTCAACTCCACCTCCAGGTAAGAGTGGGAGTGCTGGGAGCAGCTTTTCTAGATGTCCTCCCTCCCTGATGGTGTTGTAACCTAAACGCAAATGTTAGTGAGCTTCTCTGGAATGCCATGGGTTAAGCAGAAATTATTTCTGATAAAATGGCGTGATCTCCCAATTGGTCAGGAATCCCTGAAGCAGGCTCTTAATTTCATAGGATCCAACAGTGCAGAAGGAGGCCATTCGGCTAGCTGGCACATCTTTGGACTGTGGGAGGAAACCGCTGTGACCCAAGCCGGGAATCGAACCTAGGTCCCTGGCGTTGTGCGACAGCAGTGCTAACCACTGTGCTACTGTGCTGCCCTTAATTGGTTGTCTTTGGGAAGGAAAGGCCTATTAGTCTCTCATTCGGGTGTTTAACTTAAAAATAATCCCAATGCTGCCCTCAATATTTTGGTAACACTTAGAGATATTGATCAGGAAAAGGGTTATAGTCCTTTAACTTTAAACCGGGAACTCGACAGGAGTTCCCAGCATATAAACCTTTCTCTGGTGGGGGTATCTAGGAAGCATTTTATCACCTAATTGTAGTGGAAATTTGAAATGCTCCCCTCACCCCCAAGAGCTATGGATGCTGGGTCAATTGAAATTTTCAAGACCGAGGTCAAGGATTTTTGTTGGTCAGGCTATCGGGATATGGATAAAAACCAAGTTAAAACATACATCAGGCAAGATCTAAGAGAATGGTGGAAGAGGTTTGAAAGCTTGAATAGCTGCCTAATGTTCTTATAGACCAATAAGACCTAAAATGTGGTAAGTTGTTATTTATGCTGCAAATTCTGTAACTTAGTTCATTCTGCACCACCTCTACTGATGATGCTAGGAAGGTGCCATTGGAGTCTTTTATTTCTGGTGTGCATTAGATATATGGGACTGTAGTTGGCTATAATATGACCATGAACATTAGAATTTAAGTTGTATTGAAATGAGTGGTGTTATGATCTGATTAGGGGCCAGTCACCTTTTGTTTAAAGCAGACAAAGTTTGAAATCCCAGTTACCCACTAGGAGAATAAAGACACAAGATTCAAATAAAATAAATACTATAAAAAGAAAGGTAAGACAACTTAGAATATCTATCTCATACGCTAACATTCAGAATTAACACGGTAAATCTGAATTAACAGACTGATTCAACACACCGCACTGCACATTAATTGACAGGTGTGATCAAGACTGATCCCATGGGTTTCTCAGCTTCATACCTGGACATCAGTGGCCACTAAGTCACAATATCTTGCTACAATTCTGTCCCCCTCGTGAGGGATTTCCACTCTTCACCTTCAAAGATTTAGCCTCTGAATTTCCTCAAAAGCCGCTCTGACTCAGTCTCTTCAGAAACTACCTTTCCACGGAATTCACAAAGCTGCATTCCCACTCTAATTATTGGTACAATTACAACTCGCAAACCATTATCTTTACCATGTTGGCACTGCCCTGGGATTTCTCCAAGCTCCAGTGACCTTCCACCACCTTAACTGAATTGTAACTGCCTTCTGCCTGCCTAACAGATCCCAGGGTTTGATGGAATCTATCCCAGGCTGCTCAGGGAGACGAGAGATGAAATCGCTGGGCCTCTGACGCAAATCTTTGTCTCGTCACTGGACACAGGTGAGGTCCTAGAGGATTGGAGGATAGCTAATGTGGTCCTGTTCTTTAAGAAGGGTAGGAAGGATAACCCGGGAAATTATAGGCCAGTGAACTTGGCGTCCGTGGTAGGGAAGTTGTTGGAGAGGATTCTTAGAGATAGGATGTATGCGCATTTAGAAAGGAATAAACTTATTAACGATAGTCAGCATGGTTTTGTGAGAGGGAGGTCATGCCTCACTAAACTGGTGGAGTTTTTTGAAGAAGTGACTAGAATGGTTGACGAGGGAAGGGCCGTGGATGTCGCCTATATAGACTTTAGTAAAGCGTTTGACAAAGTCCCTCATGGTAGGTTGGTGCAAAAGGTTGGATCTCATGGGATAAAGGGGGAGGTGGCTAGATGGGTGGAGAACTGGCTTGGTCACAGAAGACAGAGGGTGGTAGTGGAAGGGTCTTTTTCCGGCTGGATGCCTGTGACTAGTGGTGTTCCGCAGGGCTCTGTATTGGGATCTCTGCTGTTTGTGATTTATATAAACGATCTGGAAGAAGGTGTAACTGGGGTGATCAGTAAGTTTGCGGACGACACAAAGGGCTGGACTTGCAGATAGTGAGGAACATTATCAGAGGCTACAGAAGGATATAGATAGGCTGGAAATTTGGGCAAAGAAATGGCAGATGGAGTTCAATCCAGATAAATGCGAAGTGATGCATTTTGGTAGAACTAACGTAGGGGGGAGCTATACGATAAATGGCGGAACCATAAAGGGTGTAGATACGCAGAGGGACCTGGGTGTGCAAGTCCACAGATCCTTGAAGGTGACGTCACAGGTGGAGAAGGTAGTGAATAAGGCATATGGCATGCTTGCCTTTATAGGACTGGGCATAGAGTATAAAAGTTGGGGTCTGATGTTGCAGTTGTATGGAACGTTGGTTCGGCCGCATTTGGAATACTGCGTTCAGTTCTGGTCGCCACACTACCAGAAGGACGTGAAGGCTTTAGAGAGAGTGCAGAGGAGGTTTACCAGGATGTTGCCTGGTATGGAAGGGCTTAGGTATGAGGAGAGATTGGCTAAACTGGGGTTCTCACTGGAAAGACGGAGGATGAGGGGTGACCTAATAGAGGTGTATAAAATTATGAAAGGCATAGATAGGGTGAACGGTGAGAAGCTTTTTCCCAGGTCGGTGGTGACGTTCACGAGGGGTCATAGGTTCAAGGTGAGGGGGAGGGGAGGTTTAACACGGATATCAGAAGGACGTATTTTACACAGAGGGTGGTGGGGGCCTGGAATGCGCTGCCGGGCAAGGTAGTGGAGGCAGACACACTGGGAACATTTAAGACTTATCTAGATAGCCATATGAACGGAGTGGGAATGGAGGGATACAAAAGAATGGTCTAGTTTGGACCAGGGAGTGGCGCGGGCTTGGGGGGGCCGAAGGGCCTGTTCCTGTGCTGTATTGTTCTTTGTTCTTCTATTTGAACTATAACCTACATGAGGTCTGAGCTGCAACTAACCACCCGCCTCAGCAGGCACATGGATAAATTCTTAAGCTCTACCATCTCCATGATAATGTTGCCTTTCACGGATCACAATGCTTTTGAATTAATTTTATTTTAACTTCCAAAACCAAACATCTCTCAGACAGCACTTATTTGCAACCAGTGTAGAAATCGGGCGGAATCTTCCCAAAGAAATCTTAAGTGTCATAAGAACATGGAAACGGGAGTCCACCATGCCAGTCTTGTGTGGGTTGGGGGGGGGGAGGGGGTGGTGCTTAAGTACGCCAGGGAAATGTAGTGCATGGCCAGGTATTGACAGATCACTCGTCGTGTTATAAAGCCTATTTCATCATTTGAATTAGTTTGGGTTATTGTGTGCACAGAAAATAAAATCAGCTTCACTTCCTGCTGTCAGAGTTCCTAGGGCTTGTCACAAGGAAATAAAGAAAAAATTGGTACACAGTAAAATAGAGCAAAATTAGCTCTTCTGTATAGAAGCGTTTTAACTTCTTAGTCTTGATGTCGCCCTCAGTGTGTCTGAAAGTCTTGGGAGTGTCCTGTATGCAATATTTCTGGAAATGTGCTCAAATGTAGAGCAATTTGTCCTCATGAAGAGGCAGGGTGCATATCTTTTCTAATTGGATTGTAGCACAAACTGAAATTAGGCACATTTATTTTCTGACAATTGAAGTAAAAATTTCTCCTCCGAGTTATGCTTTCATTGAAGATCTGACAACAAAACTTGAAAATGTTCCTGATCTTAAATTAGAATTGTCTCTTGCTCAGATAATACAAGTACTTTGGTCTGCAAAACACTACATTTTCCTGAGGTGTTAGCCGTGACTCAGTTGGACTCTCTCCTAAGTCAGAAGGTTTGGGTTCAAGTCCCACTCCAGGACCCGAGGTCAAAAATCAAGGCTGGAACTCCAGTACTGTGCTGAAGGTGTGCTGCACTGCCAGAGATACTGTCTTTACAGATAAGACATTAATTGGTAGCTCCATTTGCCCTCTCGGGCGCATGGCACTATTTTGAGGAAGAGCATTGGCCAAGTTTTTCCTCAATTGACATCACAAAACAGGGTGTCGTGGTTTGTTATCACATTGTTGTTTGTGTTGTTGCTTTATGCAAGTCAACTGCTAAGTTTCCTGACATACAACCGTGAATCCACTTGAAAAATACTCCATCAGCTGCAGAACACTGGAATGTGCTGTGGTTGTGAACAAAAATGTGAAACAATGACTAACTGTGGTAAAATGGTCTTGGTCAAGTAGTCATTATTCTAATATTCCTCAAACCACATTGTTATCCAACTGGAATATTTAAACCTTTTTCCCCAAACATTTTCCCCTTGTTTGACCAAGAGAGGTGACTCAGATACTTAAACTCTATTTAATGTTTCAGGTACCAATACTCCACAAAATATACATTAGTTTCAACATTTTAATTCGATTTCATCATTTAACTTCAACCTTAACTTTAACTCATTTAGCTTCAATTCTAACTCTAAGCTTTAACTCATTTAACTTTAAGTTTTGACTGACTGAACTGGCCAGGTCTGCCCTCGGATAGGAATCTTACTCATGGTTCTTTTTTCTTGTCTCAAGCCATCTTCAGGGCACATGTTGCGAATGTGATTCTCAAGTTTCTGCGAAGGAAAAGACTTAAAGTTCCTCTTTTTACTTATAACTTTTTCATAGCCTTCCAGAAAGTTCTCTGACACCCAGCCAATGATACCACCGGAAACTGATCGCGTTTGATTATAGCCAATGGAGTTCCTCTCAAACAATTACCATATGCTTATATTAAGTTGCATGTAAGTCACGTAGCCTCACCATATATGGACTAAGGCAGTAATAAACAGCTCTGGTCTGTCCGGCACTTGTCCAAACAATCATTCTTATTTGATCAACACAGGAAGTGTCACATCACATCTCACAGGACAGGCCACGGGTTGCTTCACTTTTCTCTGACTTGTTTGTGTTTAACTCAACTTGCCCAAAATTCCCAGCGTGCTTGATTATAGCTCTTAACCATTCTCGTTGTTGCCATTGCTGCTGGCCACCTGACTACAACATGCATTTCAGTAAAACCCAAACAACAGAGCTCATGCTGCAGTAAAAGCTGCTCAATAATTAATTGTGGAAGAAGAGTTTTTCAATAAACATAATACATTGTGGAGTTAGTGATACGATTGGGAAGGGCACTTGTCCAGATTTACTCTTTCTTTCTATTAATTCAATGATTGTGCTTAACCAAGGGCGGCATGGTGGCACAGTGGTTAGCACTGCTGCCTCACAGTGCCAGGGACTCGGGTTCAGTTCTGGCCTTGGGTCGCTGTCTGTGTGGAGTTTGCACATTCTCCCCGTGTCGGTGGGTTTCCACCAGGTGCTCCGGTTTCCTCCCACGGTCCAAAGATATGCAGGTTAGATTGTCCCTTAGTGTCAAGCGGATTAGCAGGGTAAATACGTGGGGTTACTGGGATAGGGCCTGGGTGGGATTGTTGATGCAGCCTCGATGGGCTGAATGGCCTCCTTCTGCACTGTAAGGATTCTATGATTCTCTCTATGATTTATGTGATACTTGCTAAGAAACTAGTCTTGACAAGCTTTGTTGAGTTTAAACAAAATGGGTTGGTTTTTATTGAGCTGTATAAAGATAATTTTAAAAATAAACTCATGTCCCGACCTTTGCAACTCATGCATACACACAAGCATGCAAAATTACAAGTTCTACAGTAGGAGGTTATTCATTGGCCAAATTAAGATTCACTGATAAAAAGCAAGAAATTTGAGTCCTTTGCTGGTATCTCTGCCTGAGGCAGAACCTTTCCACAGTGGTCCTGAAATTTCAATGGAGTTGAGACTGATATAAACTGCAATTTCTAGAGTCTCTTTTAAGCCATAATCCATCTTTTCTAAAAAGTCTATGCAATTGAGCCTGAGTTTTTTTTTCCATTGAATCTCTCCTGTGGAGGCTACCAAAAATGTATCCGTGATGGGGCCTTAAACCTGAGAGAGAGATGGTGTTAGTTCTCCATTGGCAGATTTCTTCCAGACTCTTGTTTCTAGCAGCTTGGATGTTGTACTAGAAACATTTCAGAATTGTCATTCTAGTCACATGACCTCACTCCATATATGATTTCAGAAGCTAATCAATTAGCTCATATCTGGCCAGACCTTGGTTATTGTTATAACCCAGGAGATTTGTTTCCCAACCATTGATTCCTAAATGATCCATCCTCCATCCTGATGAGATAGGAAGAACACCCCTCTAGCCATTATCCAAGCAGATTTTCTGTCTGCGCTTGAGAGGTAGCTTATAGAAATATAAATGGTGAGGACCAGTAAAGTTTAAGTAAACCTTTGAAGTAATTCTTGACATTAGCAGGTGTTAAATTCCATGGGATGTGACCTTGGTATGACTTAATTGTAATCCAATTGCAACCTTCTAGAAACTGGCCAACTTGTGATATCAGGTGACCAGTGGCAGCCATCTTAAATCCATGCCTTTGCTTGCTTTTCAAAAGTCATTTTAAAGCAGTTAAATATATATATTTGACCAGTGAATTTAACGATTCATATCTCATAGGCACACATCATGTCATTATGACAGTGGTGAAATAAGAGCTGTTCAGTATATTTGATACACCAGAACTTTGAGCACTTCACTAATTTTTAGCATTTATTCATTATACAATAAACAATTTATACAATAAACCTGCTGGGCCAGCTGCTGAATACTGCAAGGATTCGATGCTATAGAAAGAATTTTTCACCTCAGCAACAGTGACTCTTCAATCACTCAAATTTTCAAAAGATCAATGCTTCAATAGTGGTTTGCGAAGATCGAATTTTTTTATTTGGCCTGAAGAGCCTTTGAATTCTCAATTGACAGAATTTGTATGTGAGTCAAGCATCACTTACTATGCTCTCACTTGAGTCCACTCTGAAAACTTGAAAGGCTTTAATTTTTGATATGAAAAGATTGCTTTACCAAATTATTGCTTAATTAATGCAAAGGACACTGCAAATTGGGAGTTTAGTGCTAAGGAAATTTAAGTTCAGATTATTCAAATTAGGCAGTGTTAAATTCCAAGTGTAAATTTGAGTAACATCCCAGCAAGATGTCCTTCCATTTTTGGAAAAACTGTTTCCAGTTGCCTCAGAAGCATATTGACTCCCAATTTACTCCTCTTCATTGGGGAAGACGTAACCACTTTAACACTCTAGAAGCCTACCTTCCCTTCACTTTTGATACACTGGTGAGGTTGTAATTGCTCTCGACATCAAGGCAGCATTTGACAGAGTGGCCTGTCAGCGTAGCAAAAGTGGAGTCAATAAGAATCAAAGGGAGAACCCTCCATTGGTTGGAGTCATACCTGGAACAAAGGAACATGGTTGTTGTTGGAGATCAACCACCTCAGGTCCAGAAGATCATTGCAGGAGTCCTCAGGTTGGGACTCGTGTCCTAGTCCCAATCATTTTCAGCTGCACTAAATGACCAGCCTTCCATTCATAAGGTCAAAAGTGGGGATGTTTGCTGATGACTGCACAAAGTTCAGCACCATTCATGACTCGTCAGGTACCAAAGCTGTCCAAGTACAGTGAGACCTGGACTTGGGCTTGGGCTGACAAGTAACATTCATGCCCCATGAGTGCCTGGCAATGACCATCTTGAACAAGTGCGCATCTAACCATCACTTCTTGACATTCAATGGCATTAGCATAGCTGAATCCTCACTGTCAACATCCTGAAGGGTATCATTGACCAGAAACTGAATTGGATTAGCCATGGAAATGCTGTGGCTACAAGTGCCGATCAGAAGCTCGGAATCCTGTGGTGAGTACCTCACCTCCTGATGCCCACCATCTGCAAGGCACAACTTAGGAATGTGATGGAAAACTCTCCACTTGCCTGGATGAGTACAACTCTAACAGCCTTGAGCTTGACACCATCCAGGAGAAAGCAGCAAGTTTGAATGGCACCGTATCCTCAAACATCCACTCCACCACCGATGAACAGGGGTAGCTGTGTGTACCATCTACAAGATGCACTGCAGAAACTCATCAGTGCTCCTCAGGCAGCACCTTCCAAAGGCAGGATCATTACCATCTAGAAGGACAAGAGCAGCAGATACATGGGACCACCATCAACTGGAAGTTCCCCTCCAAGTCACTTAACCATCGACTTGAAATATATCGCCGATCCTTCATTGTCATTGGGTCAAAATCCTGGAACTCCCTCCCTAACAGCACTGTGGGTGTACCTACATCACATGGACTGCAGCGATTCACAAAGGAAGCTCACCACCTTCTTCTGAAGGATGATTCAAAATGAACAAATAAATGTTGGCCTAACCTGTGACACTGATCTCCATAAATTAATTTTAAGAAAAACTTGTCCCTGCTAGGTGGCATCACTGAGTCCATTTCCTGCTTTCCCCACATGTATCTGTCTTCAAAACAGTTGAACTGCGGGCACAGGCATTAACAAATAGGCACCCAACCAGTCTGATAATCCATAGCTTTGTCCTCCTATTACTGCAGGAAAATGTGGAGGGGAAGGACACCACTAAACTGCCTATGTTGCATTGTCATCCTCACTTTGACACCTGCTGAGAAAATTCTGAATTTCTTTGTGTCTAATATCTGGCATTTGTAAGAATAGTTCAGCTGTCGTAACTTTTTATATCCAGAGTCAACTCCAAAATATTCGTCTTCAGTCTTATCTCTAGCCCTTATTAGAATTCCAGTGACTCCCTGAATTTGACCAGCTCCTAATCAACTTTTTTCATAAGTGCTTACTTCACAAGTTACTTCTGTTGTCTACAAAGCCGATGCTGCTTTTATTCCATTCTGAATAACTCACGCTTAGGTCGCAATTTTACCGGCTCGCCCTGCTCATCGATGGGCGGAGTGAGCCGTAAAATTGCGTGAGAGCTGAGAAATCGGGATCACGCCCAATTTCTTGGCGCTCTCGATTTTATCGGCACCGGATTGCTGGCACGATCAGCCTCTCGCCCATTTCCAGCAAGAGGCTGAATATATTATTTAAATATATTTAAATTATTATTTACATCTGTTTAGTGAGCCCGGCACTCAATTGTCTGGGCACACTTGCTTTTGCGGCCTGCTCCCCATGAACAGAGAACAGTCATATTGCCCTCGCCGGTAGAACCGGAGGATGTTGAGACCCCCTAGGGAGGTCAAGGGCAACGTGCCCCTACGGCAGTGCCAGCTTGGCACCTTAGCAATGCCCACTGTGCTCCTTGTCACTGCCAACTGGGCAGTAACAGGGGTGGAGCCTGGAGGGAGCAGGGCCTATGGGGGCGGGGCCAGTCTGCGGCAGCCCGCGATCAGTGGAGTGAGCGGGGGGATCTCCTGCAACTTTGATAGTGGGGAGGGAGGGGGGCCCACTGCGCACTCTGCCAGAAATCGTGGGAGGGGGGCTGCGCACTCTGCATGCGATTGGAATGTGGAGGGCCCCGCTGCTGCTCTGCCTGTGATCAATGAGAGAGGGAGACGCGATAGGTCTTGGGGGGGGGGGGGGGGGGGGTGTGTGCGGGGGGGTGGGTGGCAGATGCTAGAGTTTTGAGCTCGCGATCGGCCGAGGGAGACCAGATTGCGGGAACATGGGTTGGGGGTTGAGATGAGGCTGGCTGCTGCAGCAGGTGCCTAACAGTTCTCTCTCTGTCTCTGTCAGCCCTCTGCGGCTACTATTGAGCTAGAAATAGTCTAGCTCATTTTTTCATGCACTAAATGCATAAAACTCACCCAAAAAACAGATCTGCAACTCTCCCATTTTCACGCTAGCTGGATACTTGAATTTTTCTCGTGACATTCCGCCCTCTGCCTTTTTTGCATTATTCCATCAAAAGTGAATTGTACTCATTGGCCATCTCTAATTACCATTCAAATGTGGTGGTGACCCTTCTTAAACTGCTGCTGTCCATATGTAGGTGCACTCACAGTGCTGTTAGGAAGGCACATAATAGTGAAGTAATGGCAATATAATTCCAAGTCAGGATAGTGTGTGGCTTGGAGAGGAAATTGCAGGTTGCTGTGTTCTCATATGTCTGCTGCCCTTGTCCTTCTAGTTGGTTTGAAAGGTGCTGTTAAAGGATCCTTGTTGAGACGCTTTAGTGCACCTTGGAGAAGGTACACACTGCTTTCACTGTGTGCTGGTGGTGGAAGGAACAAATGTTTAAGGTGTATGGGATGCTAATCAAGTGGAATGCTTCATTGGATGAAATCATGCTTCTTGAGTGTTGTTGAGGCTGCACTCACCCATTCAAGTGGAGAGTAATCCATCACACTCCTGACTTGTGCCTTTATATTCTTTGCAACTGTCACCCCATCTGTTAAATCCCCTGTCTAAGAACCAGAAATACATAATTGATGCTCATCTCTGCATTAATTTTCTCCAGTTTGAATCACACCAGTTTGGTTTCCACCCCACCAAGACAGACTTAATTCAAGTCACCAATAGTATCCTGTGTGACTGAAGGGTTAGCTCTCCTCATTATTTCCAATCTCCCTGGTACTTTCCATTTGATTGGCTGTTTACTTCCTTCTCCACCTTGTTTCATGTCAGTAACATTGTCCCTTATGTTTCTATTACTATTGACCTGGGACAGTCAGCAGACCTTTTGCTCCCATGCCCCCACGCTCTCCAGTGTACTTTGTACTTGGTACTCTCCCAAATTTTATCTATACATTAGCTTTCTGTTATTGTCTGGAAACATTGGGTCCTTCTTCACTATCGTCCTTGAACCACAAACCAAGCTTTGAGTGAATCAAAATATCCAAAAATATTAGCAAGAATGAAAGAATCTGTTTGCTTTCCATGTTTCGCCAGAAACTCTGCACCTTCTCCATGTGTTTCTGCTTCTGCAAGTACTCGGGTGGACAATCTAGTTTTTCTGTTTGATTGTTGAGTTGAGCTTCAATGCATCATAAGTAATGTTTATTCCTGTACCATACGAAGTACTCATCTGGCCAGACCTTTCAGCTGTGTCTCAATCAGTGGCAGTTTTGCCTCTGGGTCAAAAGGTTTTAAGTTCCAGTCCTATTCCGAGCTTTGAACATAAATATCAAGGTGGGTGTATAAGATTCTTTGACACTATTTTAAAGAAGAGCAGGGAGTTGTTCCTGGTATCCTGGCCAATATTATCCTTCAATTAACATCATAAAATAATCGATTATCTGTTAATTATCACACTATTGTTTGTAGAAATTTACTGTGCGCAAGTTGACTGCCATGATTCCTATATTACAAGAATCTTGAAAAGTGCCTCATTGCTGTAAAGTGCTTGAGACGACATGGGGGTTGTGAAAAGTGCTATATAAATGCAAGTCCATCTTTTTTCTTTACTGGTTCCCTATCCCTTTGTGCACCAAATTCCAGAGTCCGCATCCCTGTTTAGCAATCTATCTATGTTCTTAGTCCACTCTAGTTGCAGCCTCCAAATCTCCACTCCCAACCACTGCAATGCTGATTCTGGGCCACTGTATTTTAGCTTCCTCCCATTCTCCACTGTTAGCTGCAGTTCCTCCAAGTATTGTCGTCTGTGCTTGAATTATTTTCCAGAACTCCTGTGATTTCCTGTTCTTTGCAGGGTTCACATTGCCACAATCCCAGAGAGACCAATAACCTGAAAAGAATGGAATCACCAACCAATCCCTGATGAAAGGAATCAATGAACAAGATTTTTAAACTTTTACTGTAACAGTCAAACCCAACATTAACTTAAAACTAACTATGCATCAACAGACACATGGTAATTTACTTGATGAATTTAACTTTAAATAGCAGATGCAAGAAACATGCGTCTTACAAAATGACAGACAACTACTTCCCACATATATGTGGCACCATGTCCGGGTCCAAAGTTGTCTAATTGGGCCTCCGGTCTGTGGGCTGTCTCGTTTCCCACTCGAGTGATTTTGCCCTCGAGTTGTCTTCACCAGCAACCACATTCTATCAAATGAGACACACATGCGAATACTACCTCACTCATGTCACGTCCGTCCTGATGGCGCAGCTTTCCAGAGTTCCTTTTCAACCAACCAATCTGGTCCCCTGATATAAATTCTCAGCTCTTCAGCATCCCTGCTATTCAAACCACTTTTAGAATTCATTACCTTTTAGCTCCCTGGTACAATGCTTCCCCAAAAGCTTCTGGAGGTAAGTTTTCCTTCTTAGAGAATTGTACAGCACATTGTGCCTCAGCTGGAGTCTGAAAGAACGATCCAGTTAGTTCCAGTCCCTTTTGCAATTTGTTACTTTCCACGAATGCAACTTTTTCTTGCAAGTTACTTTTAAGTCTGTTTCCATTACCCTTTTAGGCAATGCATTCCTGACCATAATTTGCTGCATAAAAGCAGCTCCACTCCGCCCCTCCTCCTCTAATTCTTTTGCTAGATATCTTTAATTGTGATTACTGACATCCCACCCACCCCTTTCAAGTGGCAACTGTTTTGTCTTGTTAAACTATCAAAACTATCACTATTACATCTCCCTTAATCTTATCTTTTCTGATGAGAGCAACCGCAACTCCTCCAGACACTCCACATCACTGAAGTCCCTGTCCTCTTGAATTCATTCTAATAAATCTGCACATGGGCAGGAAGTGTTTTAAAATTCATTTGTGGGGCATGGGCATCGCTGGCTGGCCAGCATTTATTGCCCATCCCTAATTGCCCTTGGAGGGTAGTTGAGAGTCAACCGCATTGCTGTGGCTCTGGAGTCACATGTAGGCCAGACCAGGTAAGGACGACAGATTCCCTTTCCTAAAGGACATTAGTGAACCAGATGGGTTTTTCCAACAATCGACAGTGGTTTCATGATCATCAGTAAGTAGTTAATTCCAGATATTTTTCATTGAATTCAAATTCCACCATCTATTATGGCGGGATTCGAACCCAGGTTCCCAGCTGAGTTTCTGGATTAATAGTCTAGTGATAATACCACGAGGTCATTGCCCTCGAGTTGTCTTCACCAGCAACCACATTCTATCAAATGAGACATTATGTGTGTCCTGATACCAACTCCTCCCCATTAAGTGAACCCTTTGCTGTTGCAGTGCCTATTAATGAAATAACACATATCTTAATACCACATGCTATATGTATATATGATATGCCCTATTACATATGCTATCATATGGTCTTTAACTAATGTCTGGAACCACAGGCAGAAAGGACAAAAAGCAACAACTCAGATCTCCGATGGGAACCCAGGCCTGGGAGACAGTGACTCTCAGCGAAGCTCAGCCAGCCTCATCCTAAGGCCACCCACACTGAACCCAGAGCCGCTGCTCCAGACAGATTAAGGGAAGGGAATGGGCAGCCTGACACAATCCCCAACCAACACACAACCAGGCCCCAGTCCCTCGCCGCCTGAATCTTGCATTCAGTTGGTGCTAACAGTCCCCTAGTGGAATAGATGGTGCAGTGCCATCTGCAACCTCTGGTGCCCATAGCCCCCAGGACCACAACTAGTGGTCCAGCAGCAGCCATGCCAGTGGGATGGGACCCAAGTGCACATGCATGCATCTGGATTCGAGTTGGTATCAGGACACACATAAGTGCACTTTTAATTCAATACTGCCTCTACCACTAAAAATACTTGATTTGGCATTGAATTCACCCCCTCTCCTCAGTCATCCTTGTGTTATTTGCCAATCCCTTAATTTCATTGGTTAAAAAGATACCTTGATGATTCACAACCCACATCCCAGATGACCTGTTTTCCTAGCCACACCCTTAAGCTCACACTTTCAGCAATTTTGTGGTTAAAGCTTTTTTTTTGTGGGTGGCACTGAAGACTGTAGGGCCATAAGAATATAAGAGATAGGACCATATGGCTTGTCAAGCCTGCTCCGCCATTCAATGCGATCATGACTGACCTTCGACTTCAGCTATACTTTGTTGCCAGCTTCCCATTTCCATGGTTCCCTGAGAGACTTAAAATCTCAACTTAGAATGGACTCAACAATAGAGCATCCACAACCTTCGGGGGAAGACAATTCCAAAGATTCACAATCCTTTTGAGAGAAGAAATTTCTCCTTGTTTCCTTTTCATCTCAGTCCTAAATTATTTATCCCCTTATCCTTAGACAATACTCCTGTGTTCCAGATTCTCCAGCTAATGGAACCAATCTCTGAGTCTAACCTGTCAAGACTTTTCAGCATCTTGTGTGCCTCAATACAATCACCTCTCATTCTTCTAAACACCAGAGAATTTAGACCCAATTTACTCACTCTTTTCATCATAGGACAACCCCCTTGTTTGACTAAGCCATGATTCAGTAAATTTGACCCATTGCATTGTCCATCATTATTTTCCTCCCACAAATCATGTTCCTCTGCTTGTTGCCAATTTGGAATTCATCCTCCTTGTGGCAGCACACACCGAAGGCCAACAACTAGCAACCTGTTCTTGAGTCAGGAAATGAAAGCTCCAATTTTCCTTTCCTAATTCCAGCCAATGCTGAAGCAATGAGGGTCACAATGGCACGACAGCTTCTGACAGTCTCATTTGTAGCAAAGCCCGGAAGTTACGGCCCACCTCAGTGGACTCGGGAGGAGTGCCACACATAATGCCTATCTGTAATGAGCCAGAGTCTAAACACCCCCCATTGATTTTCATTCAGTCCCATCACTGGACTCCCTGCCATCTGCATTCTGAGGATCACTATATGGCCAGAACCTTAACTAGAATTTCCATTTAAATATTGTGGCTACAAGAATAGGTCAGAGGCTGGGAGTTATATGGTGAATTCCTAAGTCCTAATTCTGAACATTTAACTCCCCAAAGGGTCTAACATTCACTAGTCAGGAGTGAGATTCAATACTTCCCACTTTCCTGGATGAGTGGATCTCCAACAAGACTCAAGAATCTTGGCACCATTCAGAACAAAGCACCATGCTGGTTTGAAACCCATCCACCATGTTAAGCATTCACTCTCCAGACTGGGAAAGAGTGATAACAGCAAGTGTCAGCCACAAGATGCACTGCAGCAAATGACCAAGATATCTTCAACAGCATCTCCCAAATTAGTGACCTCTACTGCTTGAACAAACAAGGACAGCAGGTGAATGGACACTTCCATGTGCATGTTCTCCTCCAAGTCACAGCTATCCTGACTTAGAAGTATATCACCATTACTTTATCATCGCTGGGTCTTACCTAACAGCACTGTGGGTCTACCTACACAACATAGAGTACAGTGGTTCAAGAAGGTGACTTGCCACCACTATTTCAGAGGCAGTTAGGGGTGGGCATTAGCTGCTGGCCTTCTAGTGATACCTGTATCATACAAAATAATGAAAAAAAAACCTTTTCTCTGGGTGTCAGGGAAACCCAGTTCTGCAAAGGACAATCTCCAAAGGTTGTACATGTTAAATCTGTTCACTCTCCCAGTTCACGAGCAATTTGTTGATATTCAAATGTGGTTTCAGCTTCATGGTCTTGAAGAATTATGGTGCCCTTACAATCACCTATTTATTTAAGGTGAAATATCCCTGTTTACTTAATATAACTCTCATCAAGAGTCCAACCGCTCCAATTATTGCCCAAGCACTACCAGCTTCGAAATTGCTGCCATGTCCTCACCAATCCCTTGTAGCATTTTACCTTTGATGCACTATCAACACCCAGAGACGGAATCTGGAATAATAGGCTTTTATTAACTATAAAAGTGAACTAACTCTACAGTAAACTCTAACCGAGGGACTGGACCAGAATGAGGCAAAGAGGAGGAGCAGCCACCTTTATGCCCCAGTGAACAGGGGAGGAGCCTCAAGCAGCACCGGTAGGGGTGTGTCCAGTCATCAGAACATAACAGTGGTTGTCAGAACATGACAGTGGTTATCAGGACATAACAGTGGTTTACCACATTCACCCCCTGTTTAAAAAAAAGAGTCCAGCGGGGGTGAGATGGGTGGAACTATATATACAGAGTCACAGCTTAAGACGGTTCGGTGGCTTGATCCGCCGCTGCAACCGCCGTAGTGTAGGTTGCGATGTCGGTTCCGATGGCCGTGAAGTCAGTTGCGGAGATTGCGGTGTCGGTTCGGGCACCAAAACCCGATTATCGGACCCATCCCCAGCCTCGTCCAACTGCCGGGTGCGTGGTGACGGTTCCCGGGGCTCAGGCGAGCTGTACACGGGTGAGAGGAGTGAGCAGTGACCCTGGCGCTGTTTGGAGACCAAAAGAGTTTGGGGCTGTGGGGTTGAGGAGCGTAGTGGACTCCGGGGCACCCGCGGGTGCCAGGTCTCGAATTGAGACTGTGTCCTCTCACCCATCGGGATACGCCACGTAGGCATATTGGGGGTTGGCGTAGAGGAGCTGGACCCTATCGACCAGGGGATCCGACTTCCGGGTCCAAACATGCCTCCGGAGCAGAACAGGGCCGGGGTACACCAGCCACAACGGTGGGGATGTCCCCGAGGACGACTTCCTGGGGAACTCGAACATTCGTTCGTGGGGAGTGGCATTGGTTGCTGTACACAGGAGGGACCTAATCGAGTGGAGTGCATCAGGGAGGACCTCTTGCCAGCGGGTGACTGGAAAACCCTTAGACCGCAGAGCTAGTAGAACGGCCTTCCAGACTGTTGCGTTCTCTCTTTCCACCTGTCCGTTTCCCCGGGGGTTGTAGCTGGTAGTCCTACTCGAGGCTATGCCTTTAGAGAGTAGGTACTGACGCAGCTCATCACTCATGAAGGAGGATCCCCGGTCGCTGTGGATGTAGCTGGGTAATCGAACAGAGTGAAGAGACCATGCAGGGCCCTGACGACCGTGGCCAAGGTCATATCCGGGCAGGGAATGGCAAAGGGGAAACGTGAATATTCATCTGTCACATTCAGAAAATAGATATTGTGGTCAGAAGAGGGGAGGGACCCTTTGAAGTCGACACTTAGGCGTTCAAAAGGGCAGGTGGTTTTTATGAGGTGCGCTCCATCTGGCCGATAGAATTGCGGCTTGCACTCTGCGCAGACCTGGCAGTGTCTAGTTACAGACCTGACTTCCTCAATGGAGTAGGGAAGGTTGCGGGCTTTAATAAAATGGAAAAGCCTGGTGACCCCCGGGTGGCAGAGGTCATTGTGGAGAGCCTGCAACCGGTCCACCTGCGCGCTGGCACATGTTCCACGGGACAGGGCATCCGGGGGCTCATTGAGCTTCCTGGGCCGGTACAAGATATCGTAATTGTAGGTGGAGAGTTCGATTCTCCATCTCAATATCTTATCATTTTTGATCTTGCCCCGCTGTGTATTGTTGAACATGAAAGCAACGGATCGTGGGTCCGTGAGCAGCGTGAACCGTTTACCGGCTAAGTAATGGCGCCAATGCCGTACAGCTTCCACTATGGCTTGGGCCTCTTTTTCAACAGAGGAGTGTCAAATTTCAAGGCCTTGGAGGGTTTGGGAAAAGAAGGCCACGGGTCTGCCCGCCTGGTTAAGAGTGGCGGCTAAGGCAAAGTCAGACGCATCGCTCTCCACCTGGAACGGGATGGATTCATCTGTAGCGTGCATCGTGGCCTTCGCGATATCAGCTTTGATGCGGTCGAAGGCCAGAAAAGAGGCGGATTTGATCAGCTGACGGGCTTTGTCCGCATAATTGGAGACCCACTGTGCATAGTACGAGAAGAAGCCCAGGCATCTTCTCAGTGCTTTGATGCTAGTGGGGAGGGGGAGTTCCAGGAGGGGATGCATACGTTCGGGATCGGGGCCGATGACCCCGTTTTCCACCACATACCCGAGGATGGCAAGGCGGTGTGTGCGGAATACACACTTCTCCTTACTATAGGTCAGGTTAAGGAGATTTGCTGTGTGCAGGAATTTGTGGAGGTTGGCGTCGTGGTCCTGCTGATCGTGGCCGCAGATGGTGACGTTATCCAGGTACGGGAGGGTAGCCCGCAGCCCGTTCTGGTCCACCATTCGGTCCATCTCACGCTGGAAGACCGAAACCCCATTGGTGACGCCGAAAGGGACCCTAAGGAAATGGTATAGACGACCATCCGCCTCAAAGGCCGTATATGGCCTGTCCTCCGGGCGGATGGGGAGCTGGTGGTATGCCGACTTCAAGTCAATGGTGGAGAACACCCGATAGTGCGCAATCTGATTGACCATGTCAGATATGCGAGGAAGAGGGTACGCGTCCAGCTGCGTGTATCGATTAATGGTCTGACTGTAGTCAATGACCATTCTGTGTTTCTCACCAGACTTTACGACTACCACTTGAGCTCTCCAGGGGCTGGTACTGGCCTGAATGATCCCCACCTTGAGGAGCCGTTGGACCTCGGACCTGATAAAGGCCCTGTCTCCAGCACTAATCTGCCTGCTCTTGGTGGCGATAGGCTTGCAACCAGGGGCAAAATTAGCGAACAGAGAGGGAGGGGTGATTTTAAGAGTCGAGAGACTGCAGGTTGTGAGCGGTGGGCAATTTCGAAACTGCTGATTGCAGACATAGAACATAGAACATTACAGCGCAGTACAGGCCCTTCGGCCCTCGATGTTGCGCCGACCAGTGGTACCAATCTAAAGCCCCTCTAATCTACTAAGACGGAGAGCGGGGGAAGAGGCCCATTATAAATCATAGTCACACTCCTCAGGTGGGTCAGGAAATCCAGCCCCAAGAGTGCAGCCGCGCAGAGGTGAGGCAGCACGAGGAGCCTGAAATTCTCATATACTGTGCCCCTCACCGTCAGGGTCACTACGCAGTATCCGAGGACATTTACAGAGCGGGATTGCGATGCCATGGAGATCGTTTGTTTGACGGGCCGCACGGAAAGGGCGTATCGACTCACCGTATCAGGGTGAATAAAGCTCTCCGTGCTCCCACTGTCAAACAGACAATGCTCCACGTGGCCATTTACCTGGATGTCCATTATGGACCTGGCGAGTTGGTGAGGCTGGGACTGGTCCAGGGTAATCAACGCCACTGTCGAGGCATATGAGAAGTCACAGGCTGCTGACGACGTCAAAGATGACCGTCCCCGCTGGTCGCACGCGACTCATGGCGTCGAAGATGGCCATCCCCACTGGTCGCACACAGCTGATGGCGTCGAAGATGGCAGCCCCCGCGGGTCACACGCGGCTGATGTCGTCCAAAATGGCGGCTCTTGCGGGTCGCATGCGGCGCTACTGGACCTTGAGGTGGACTTTGCCCGGCAGACCTTCGCATAGTGGCCCTTCTTCCCACACGTGGAGCAGAACGAATCCTTCGCCGGGCAGCTTCGCCAGGGGTGCTTTCCTAGGCCGCAGAAGTAGCATTTCGGACCACTGGAGACTGCCGCGGCGGTAGAGTCGTGGACTGCACGCGGCGTGGTGTGGGTCAGGGGCCCGCTCGAGTACTGGGGAGGTAGTGGCAGCGGTGCCCACGATGCGCTCGCGTGGTCGGGGGTGTAAGCTTCGAGATTGCCCGGGCGAGTACACGCAATGCGCGCAGAAATTGGTCGCACGACTCACCCGGCTGTTGTCGGCGTGTAGCTAGGAGATGTCTTGCATAGACCTCATTAGGCCGCTTGTGGTATTGGCCTTTTAGCAGTTTGATTGCGCCGTATACGTGTTGGCGTCCGGATGGTAGCATACACGATGGCGCTTACTCGTGCGTGAAGCACATGGAGTTTGTCAGCCTCGGACTGGACGACAGCGGAGGCGTCGAGGAAAGCCTGGAAACATTTTAGCCAGTGATCAAAACTTTCAGAGGCTCCCACAGCTTGAGGGTCCAGCTCGAGTTTGTCTGGCTTCAAGAGTTGCTCCATCACAAGAAAATTTTAATATAGTTAATAAAATTGATGCACTATCAACACCCAGAGACGGAATCTGGAATAATAGGCTTTTATTAACTATAAAAGTGAACTAACTCTACAGTAAATTCTAACCGAGGGACCGGACCAGAATGAGGCGAAGGGGTGGAGCAGCCACCTTTATACCCCAGTGAACAGGGGAGGAGCCTCAGGCAGCACCGGTAGGGGTGTGTCCAGTCATCAGAACATAACAGTGGTTATCAAAACATAACAGTGGTTTACCACAACCTTGCCAAAGATCAACACAGCAACAGCCACGAGTGAGGAATTAGAGGAGTTGTCATGGATGAGTGAGCACAGTGAGCAAGCAGGAAGAAACAACTTCCTTCAGCTGGAACCCAGAACTAGGTGCTCAATCTTCAAAAGGTCAATGATTTGGGAACATTGATTGGATGTAGTGGAGCGTGTTCCCACACACATGGACAAATAGCAGGAGTCTACTTCATGTATCCACAGCACATTGCTCTATGTTTGTCAAGATATGCAGACATCCGGGAGTTGCTAACAGTCAAGAGAAATTGGAAGATTTTCCAGGAACATTCTTCAATTCCAGCATGCTTGGTGCCAATGCCTCAGTCAGTGCCCTGTGGGTGAACCTGAACCTCACACCAGCACTGGGTCTCCAAGGCCTGACTGGGACAATTTGGACTGTGATAAGGTTAGCTATTAGAATCTCTGAACATATGCCGAGCACAAATGGATTGTAAGGAATGGGTTCAGATGCAGCTGATTTTCCAAAGGGTGGCAATGAATCTTGTTCCATAAAACCCCCTCCAATGCCATCATGTGAAGAAGTTTCTGACACAACCCCTTACTCCCTACAAGCATAAAGCTACCAGACATTGATCCACCTCATAGTGTAGCTACCCTGAGGTGAGAGCTACCTCCTATCACCCACCATTCAAACTTCATCTAACACAGGAAGCGCATCATTATGCTGGGAAGTTGAGTTTATAAAGAGGTACAGATGTCTATAAAGAGTGTAAAATACTAAAGGGGAAACAACAGGGCAGGAGCCCTTTAGAAGCTGATTGTGTCAGTGCCTGCAAAAGCTGTTTTGTTCAAGCTGAGATGTTTAAGATGCAAAATACCCAAATGGCAACACTTGTTACAGACCAAAAGCATCAGGGTTGCCTTGGTAACAGACTTTGCAGACAGTTGCATTTTGATAGTATATCAGATTAAAGAAGACACTCAACGATCAGGACCCTATCAAATTTGAATTTACTATTGTTATAAATCTCAAGCCAGTCCGAGTACAGGAATGTTAATAGGTCATAAGGACTGTAAAAGAGGAATGCAACTGCCTTGAGAGATGTTGAAACAGAAGTTCCACCAGGGGTTGAGCCAGGAGTTCAACCAGAAGCAGGGCCAGACCACCTGAAACAGTTAAAGGCCGTTGAGGCCGATTAGCTGCAGCAGTTAATTCTTAACTCTGCCGGTTTCAGATAGATCTTTAAAATAACTCACCCTCTAACCAGCGAAAGGTAAAAATTCCAGCAGCATTTACAGACAGCGGACAACAATAGAAGAACTCCAGAAAGCTTCCGAATTCCATCAAGTCTGGTTGTATCATTTCTTTGAGAGTTACTAGAATTCTGTTATTTCTGCTTTGAATAATGACTGTGATGCGCGATTGATTCACTCGGGAGGCTAGGACGTACCCAGGAATAAAGGCTTTTATTCACAACAAGATTGGAGCACACTACTTAACAATACTATCCCAGACTAAGGGCTACTAGGAAGTAGCAGTGACCTTTATACTCCTGTAAGGAGGCGGAGCCGAACAGAGTGTACCACATAAACAATGATAACAGGTGGAACACCCCAACCCTAACCCCAACAGTAACAAGAGTAACATATGTACAAGTACCCATAGTGGTAACCATCTATGGTTCACCACATTCACCCCTCTAAAAACAAAGGCCGGTGGGGTAAGGAGACAATACGAACTGTCCATATGTTCACAAGTTCAGTCGTATCGGAGGTCCGCACCGTTTCTGCGACCTCCGCAGCACTGGCTCCAGTGCTGGTTCTGGTGACCGTGGTGACGACCCTCTCTCCGAGGTGGTGTCCAGTGACTCCTCCAGCTCCTCACACGCCTGTGGACCTCGAGGTGGCGACAATCTCCTGGACTCAGGCAAGCTGTACACGGGAGTAAGAGGATTAAGTTGAGGTCCCGATGCTGCCCGTGCCGTGTCAGGAGGGGAGAGAATGGGCAAAGGAATCCTAACCAGGGGTGCGGGAGCGATGGGGGTTTCCAGGTCCCCTGCAGGCGCCAAATCTCTGATAGAGACCGTGTCCTCTTGCCCGTCAGGATATGCCACATTGGCATATTGAGGGTTGGCGTGGAGGAGATGGACCTGTTCAACCAAAGGGTCGGACTTGCGGGCCCTAACATGCGCCGCAGGAGGACAGGTCCTGAGTACGTCAACCAAGACGGCAGTGAGGTCCCAGAGGAAGACTTCCTAGGGAAGGTAAACATCCGCTCGTGGGGTAGCGTTGGTAGCCGTACACAGGAGGGACCGGATTGAATGGAGCGCATCAGAAAGTACCTCTTGCCAACGGGAGACTGGAAGACCCCCAGACCTTAACGCCAGTAAAACAGCCTTCCAGACTGTAGCGTTTTCTCTCTCGACCTGTCCGTTACCCCTGGGGTTATAACTCATAGTCCTACTTGAGGCAATTCCTTTAGAGAGCAGGTATTGCCTCAAGTCGTCGCTCATAAACGACAAACCCCTATCACTGTGGATATAACTGGGGTAGCCGAACAGGGTAAAAAGACTCCGCAGGGCTTTGATGACCGTGGCAGAGGACATGCTAGAACAGGGGATGGCAAAGGGGAATCGGGAGTATTCGTCAACCACGTTGAGGAAATACACATTCCGATCTGTCGAAGGAAAGTGCCCCTTGAAGTCGACACTCAGTCGTTCAAAAGGGCGAGTGGCCTTAATGAGGTGTGCCCTGTCAGGCCGGTAGAAGTGCGGCTTGCACTCTGCACATACCTGGCAGCTTCGAGTTATCGACCTGACATCCTCTATGGAGTAGGGCAGATTCCGAGCCTTTACAAAATGGAAAAACCGAGTGATCCCAGGATGGCAGAGATCATTGTGGAGGGCCTGTAACCGGTCCTCCTGCACACTGGCACATGTTCCACGCGACAGGGCATCTGAGGGCTCATTGAGTTTCCCCGGACGGTACATGATATCATAGTTGTAGGTGGAGAGTTCGATTCTCCACCTCAAGATTTTATCATTCTTAATTTTTCCCTTTAACGTGTTGTTGAACATGAAGGCCACGGACCGCTGGTCCATGAGCAGGGTAAACCGTTTGCCAGCCAGATAATGTCGCCAATGCCGTACGGCCTCCACAATGGCCTGAGCCTCTTTCTCCACAGAAGAGTGCCGAATTTCAGGGCCTTGGAGGGTGCGAGAGAAAAAGGCGACGGGCCTGCCCGCCTGGTTAAGTGTGGCGGCCAGGGCGAAATCAGATGCATCACTCTCCACCTGAAAGGGGATGGACTCATTGACAGCGTGCATCGTGGCTTTCGCGATGTCGGCTTTTATCCCTTCAAAGGCTAGGCGAGCCTCTGCTGTCAGGGGAAAAGAGGTAGATTTTATGAGCGGACGGGCTTTGTCCGCGTAATTGGGAACCCACTGTGCATAGTACAAGAAGAAGCCTAAGCATCTTCTCAGTGCTTTGATGCTAGTGGGTAGGGGAAGTTCAAGGAGGGGACGCATACGGTCTGGATCGGGGCCGATGACCCCGTTTTCCACCACGTATCCGAGGATTGCTAGGCGGTGCTTGTTGAATACGCACTTCTCCTTGTTATAGGTCAGGTTCAGGAGAGTCGCAGTGCGTAAAAACTTCTGGAGGTTGGAGTCGTGGTCCTGCTGGTCATGGCCGCAGATAGTGACGTTGTCCAGGTACGGGAAGGTAGCCCGTAGCCCGTTTTGGTCCACCATTCGGTCCATCTCATGCTGGAAGACCGAGACCCCATTAGTGACGCCGAAAGGGACTCTTAAATAGTGGTAGAGACGGCCATCCGCCTCAAAGGCCGTGTATTTGCGGTCCTCTGGGCGAATGGGGAGCTGGTGGTAGGCTGACTTCAAGTCGATGGTGGAGAACACCCGGTACTGCGCAACCTGGTTGACCATGTCAGATATGCGCGGGAGAGGATACGCGTCCAGCTGCGTGTACCTATTAATGGTCTGACTATAGTCTATGACCATCCGGGGCTTGTCTCCAGTCTTGACCACCATGACTTGTGCTCTCCATGGGCTAGTGCTAGGTTGAATGACCCCTTCCCTGAGGAGCCGCTGAACCTCAGATCGAATAAAGATCCGATCCTCAGCGCTGTAACGCCTGCTCTTAGTTGCGATGGGCTTGCAGCCTGGCACGAGATTTTCGAATAGGGAAGGCGGGGTAATTTTGAGTGTTGAGAGACCGCATGTGGAGCGTGCTGGACAATTTGGAGGCTGCTGTTCTCCCACTGAAAGTGGAGGGAGTGGCCCATCGTACCGCAGGGCACACTCTTCAGGTGGACCATAAAGTCTAGCCCCAGGAGTACCGGAGCGCAAAGGTGTGGTAACACGAGGAGCCTGAAGTTCTCGTAGACTGTGCCCCGCACCGTTAAGGTTACCACACAGCTCCCAAGAACGAGGACAGATCGGGACCTCGACGCCATGGAGATTGTCTGCCTGATAGTTTGCACCCGGAGAGCGCACCGTTTCACTGTATCCGGATGGATGAAGCTCTCCGTGCTCCCGCTGTCAAACGGGCAATGCGCCAGGCGCCCGTTTACCTCTATGTCCATCATAGACTTGTCGAGTCTATGAGGCTTGGCCTGGTCCAGGATGCTTGACGCCACTGTTGGATCCCGAGTGTAACTGCAGGCAGCTGAGATAGCCGACGACGAGGACCCCTGCTGGTCTTCTGCAGCCGGTGTCGACCAAAATGGCTGCGTCCACGAATCGCACGTGGTTGATGATGTTGAAAACGGTGGCACCCGCAGGTCGCACGTGGCTTGCGTCGTCGTCGTAGGAAATGGCAGCGCCCGTGGATCGCACGTGGCTGAAGACATCGACGAGGCCGGAGATGAGGAGATGGATCCTGGGGAGTCACATGCAGCACTGCTGGGCTTGGAAGGGGTCTTTGCTCGGCACACTTTTGCATAGTGCCCTTTCTTTCCACAGGCGGAGCAAAACACCGTCCTGGCCGGACATCTCTGGCGTGGATGCTTCGCCAATCCGCAGAAATAGCACCGTGGGCCTCCAGGAGCTGCCGCAGCCATCAGGTCTGACGTTGAGAGCATTATCACGCAGTTCCGAGGAGCCGCCGAGTACAGTTGAGGCGGTGGCTGTGCTTGCCACGATGTTCCCACGTGGTCGGCGGGGTAGGTTTCGAGACTTCTGGAGGCCGTTTCCATTGCATCGGCCAATTCTACCGTCTTAGCCAGGTCCAAGTTACCCTGCTCTCGCAGCCGCAGGCGAATATAGGATGAGCCGATTCCCGCCACGAACGCGTCCCGAATAAGGTCGTTGGTGTATTGAACAGCCGACACCTCCTTGCAGTTGCAGGCTCTGGCTAGCTGTTGAAGTTCGCGCAGGTACTATCCCGTAGTTTTGCCGGGCTGCCACCGTCGCGTGGCTAATAGGTGACGAGCATGAATTTCGTTCGGCTGTTTATTGTACAGCTTCTTGAGTAATTCGATGGCATCTTTGTAATTTTGGGAATCGCGAATTGTTGCATACACCGTGTCGCTCACCCTGGCGTGGAGGACCCGCAATCTGTCGGCGTCGGTCTGGACTGCTGTCGAGGCCTCAATGTAATCCTCGAAGCACTTCAACCAATGGTCGAAAGTATTCGACGCCCCAGCGGCACGCGGATTCAAGGTTAGCCGATCGGGTTTCAGCATCTGCTCCATTTTTTCCTCGAACAAAATTTTCGGTATTTTGTTGTGAATAAAATTGATGCGCGATTGATTCACACGGGAGGCTAGGACGTACCCGGGAATAAAGGCTTTTATTCACAACAAGATTGGAGCACATTACTTAACAATACTATCCCAGACTAAGGGCTACTAGGAAGTAGCAGTGACCTTTATACTCCTGTAAGGAGGCGGAGCTGAACGGAGTGTACCACAGAACAATGATAACAGGTGGAACACCCCAACTCTAACCCCAACAGTAACAAGAGTAACATATGTACAAGTACCCATAGTGGTAACCATCTATGGTTCACCACAGACTGTTCCTTGTATTATCCAAACAGTATTTCAGTCAAACTGTACCTTAATTAATGTGTTGGTTGTATAGTTAAAGTTCCTGGTTATTTAAATAAAATACCTTGTTAATTCTTCACTTAAAGCGAGTGTCAGGCTTTTATGTTAACAAATCTCTAAACATTAATTAAGAACAGCTAACACCCTCCCATATAATTAAGCAGATTATGACATGGGTAAAGGGGATTAATCTCTGTGTCGTAACAATTAGCATAAAAGAATAAGAATAAGTGCAGGTTAACTGACAGAAAAGAAGTAGCTGTGGAAAGAGAGAATGGATATTTAAAGTAAGGGCAGTTTGATCACATGGATTATGTGAGTTTGTACAAGGAGAGGAGAGAACCACGTGCATGAAAGAAGTGACTTTATTTGGTTAGTCAACATTTATCTCTTGAAGTTATATATAAATTATGTAGACTATAAGTTATACAGATTCTTAATTTCCACTTCCTCATTTGCCTGTGTTCCTTTATTATGCCAAAGTAAAAATGTCTTGATCTGTAAATTGAGATATGTGAGGCTCTGCATGAAGGAAAAAGAACGCTTTCGTATTGTACGATTCTGAGTCTCCTGTCTTGCCTGTTAAATGTTTTTCCATCTCCTCTGCATAGCATCAAAGTAAATCATATTTCCATTGAAAAATCCATGAATAAAGTGCAAAGCACAACTTTGCGTAGAGCTGAGTAAGGATAGCTGCAAAAGTACTGTCTTCATATCTAACATATTACAATGCAGGCAAAGAAACACCAACTTTCAATAGCAGCAACTAAAACAACATCCTTAATATGGTGTCTGTCTTGGGATACAAGTTACAGCAGTCATGATGGTATGGGATGGAATTCAAAGGAAATGGGATGAAGGAGTTACGCTTGGCCCCATTTAAAGGTAGAATTGGCTGCACCCAGCAGGCCTTAAAGAAACTGGTGGCGCCTGCAGAGGGAAATGCGAGTGCAGTTTATGTGGCTGAGAAAAAATTCAAGATCGTTGCCTTTAAGTACATCTTTTACTCTGTTTAGTGCACCAAATGTACTCCAAAATGAGTGGGGAGGAAAGTAATGCAGATTGAGGAAAATCAATACCAATCTCTTCCTCTTGAGCCAAATCTGTTCCTACCCAAATCAAACCTGTAGAACAAGGACAAGCCCAAGTCCCTTTCAGAGAGTTGCAGCTTTTTCAAACATTTCTGCCTTGTAGTCGCAGTAAAAAGGAATTTTCATAAACAGTCCAAACCTGCAATGAAGTGAAATCAGAAACCAAATATACATATGTATAAATATATATGTACCATTTTTGGGGTAATATACTCAAGTAGAACAATCTTGATTCATAATATTTGTTGCATATAGAACAATCTGCCCACCCATGTATTTGAAATCTTGAAGAAAAATGATGCCAATTGATGAATTTGTGCAGGCTACAAGGGTAAGGTTATTTACAGAAGATATAACATAGGTAAGCAAAAGGTGAATTAGAATGCTGAGGAGCAAGAATGTATAAACTGAAATTAAAATTGAATCACAAGAATTCACAGAAAGAAATTTTAGAATGTAGATGAAACAGCAAGGTTTGTCTCTTGGTTGGCCTTTGGTGCAGTTCAGAGTTCAACAGTCACTTTGTGACTTGGTGCCAATGTGGGCCAATTCATGAGGTGAAAGAGCATGAAAAAAGAGGAAGCGATTGAGCTCCCATGCAAAATTTCCAGTTTTGTACATGATGCAAATTTCAGGGACACAAGTGAGGGAAGGTTCACTATATTTTTTGTGCGGAATGTAGACTGGAGTCATGAACCTGATCATAAGTGGATAACACTTGCCATTCAGTAGCCAGGATTTGATTGTAATGGTGACAAAGAGGACTGTCACAAAATGAAGGAATTGTGACTTGGGTATAATGGGCAAGCTGCACATTGAAAATATAGAATCCCTTCCAGTTCATTACATGAGGATCATGCATCGTGTCTGAAGGCAGTGGCATCCTACATCAGTGAAAACCCTGCAATCTGCAAATTCTGCTGATTTGTTCACATGCTTGTCTCTGGGAAAGTGGAGTGAGAGAAATCTTGTTTCTTTGTGTAGAGAGCCTTGCTGACTACCCTTATTCAGCAGCACGTTGCAAACTGTAAGATGTTACTTTTATCTGCAGTACATTTTCTATTACTTTCCTACTAGCAGATGAATGTATGTCCAATATTTGTCGTGGTGTCATGTTTGGTTACATAAAAATAATTTTTGTGACAATGCAATTGGGCAATGTTCATCTGGGAC